>NW_006408794.1:2893516-2915683 GCF_000296735.1 Chrysochloris asiatica
TAACAGCAAAACAACACCAGTGAAAAAGAAAAAAAAAAGGCTAAAAAGCACTAGCAAAATTAAGACTGAATACTACAGTCTCTAATCACAGAAAAGGGAGAGGAGAGAAAGAAGGAAAAACAATAAAAATTAAAGAAAAAAAAATCTGTAGCTTACTATGAGTATGGCTTTAATGTCCTAAGTTCCTGCCTTCAAAGCTGCCCGAGAGATTCCAAGTTGCCAGTGTTGTTTGTTAAGCTATACCTCAGGCTCCAATCCAACCTTTGGCCTGTTTTGCCTTTAAAGTCTCTTTCCCTCCCTTCAGCCCTCTCCTTCTCTTTCCCATGATAAAAAACAGAACAAAAAGGAAACCGATAATAAAAGTTCAGGGCCTCCGCTTGGACTGAGTATCTGTGCGCATGTGTGGCAGAAGAACCCACCAGTGGTGAGGGTCGGGGGTGGCTATTCGGCTCAGGCTCTCCCTCTATTCACCAGAATGGAGGTGGGCAAACAGTGAGCGCGCCAATTACCAGATACCAACGAAAAAAAGGAAATCAGAACAAAGTAAAACTGACAAAGTATATTGTCCACCTTTGTCCCAAGGTTCTCGGTGTTTTTTCCGTGGTGTTTCTGCTCCCCCTGTTTCGTCTTGCCGCTTGGTCTCGCCCAGTATGTCAGCTCGAGAGGCCCGGCCCAGCAGATTCAAAAGTGCGCCATTTTTTTTTACTTCACCTCCAAACTCCACAAGCTATAAGCCTTCAAACCTTTAAAATATTCCTATCTCTGTGTTTCTGAGTTTTGGAGCTCTGCCCTGGATCTGCTTTACCTGGTATTCTGTGTTATTTCTGATGGCAAACTTCACTGCACCTCCACTCTAGCCACCATCAAGCCCTGCCTCCCGGTATCTTATGTTAAGCTTTTACAATAATGGTCTTATCCAATATTTGTCCTTTTTGTGAATGACTTATTTCAGTCAGCATAATGTCCTCAAGGTTCATCTATGTTATGCGGTGGCTTGCAGCTCCCTTGTTATTTTTCAGGGTGGCATAATATTCCATGGTGTATATGTATCAGAATTTGTTTATCCTTTCTTCCATTGATGGCCACTTAGGCTGTCTCCATCTTTTTCCTATTGTGAATAGTGCTGCAGTAAACATTGGTATGCATATATCTACTCGTGTTCTGGCTCATATTTCTTGTGGCTTTATACCAAGTAGAGGAATTGCTTGATCATAAGGTATTTCTGTTTCCAACTTTGTGAAGAAGTGCTTTACCATTTTCCAGAGTGGATGAACCATTTTACATTCCCAGTAGCAATGTAGGAGGGTCCCAGTGTCTCCACATCCTCACCAGCATTTATTGTTCTCTGCTTTTTTGAACTTTGCTGTTATTGTTGGTGTGAGATGATATCTCATTGTTGTTTTGATTTGCATCTCTGATGGCACTTAACAACAACAACAACAATGGCTAATGATCGTGAACATTTCTTCATATGTTTGTTGGCTACCCAAATGTCTTCCTTGTTTTAGTGTCTTTTCATGTCCTGTGCCCATTTTTAAATTGGGGTATTTGTCTTTTTGTTATAGAGGTGTTGTAGTTTCCTATAGATTTTAGAAATTAGTTCCTTGTCTGATAAATTGTTGCAAAAGATTTTTCCCTGTGGGCTCCCTTTTTACTCTTAATGGTAAAATCGTTTGATGCAGATAAGTTTCCAATTTTTAGAATGTCCCAGTCATCTATTTCATCTTGTTTTTTGTGTGTCATTTTCACAGTGTGTGGTAGTGTGTGTGTGCCCTGTATTAGAACCCTAAAATGTGTCCCTGTGTTTTCATTGATAACCTTTATAACTCTGGGATTCACATTTAGGTCTTTAATTCATGTTGAGTTAGTTTTTGTGTATGGTGTGAGATAAAGGTCTTGTTTCAGTCCTTTACTTATCGATATCCAGTTCTGTCAGCACCATCTGTTGAAAAGATTATCTCCTCCCTATTCAGTGTTCTTTGGCCCTTTGTCAAAGTTGGCTGTATATGGATAGGTTAATTTCTGGATTCTCCATTCTATTCCATTGATCTATGTATCTTTCATTGTACCTGTACTAGGCTGTTTGGACCTTTGTAGCCATGTAGTGAATTTTGAAATCAGGGAAGGAGAGGCCTCCAATTTTGTTGTTCGTCTTTTGTTTTTGTTGTTTTTCTTAAGCAGTGCTTTGCTTATTCTGGATCTCTTTCTTTTCCATATAAAGTTTGTAATAATTTTTTCCATCTCTTTAAAGAATGTCATTGGAATATGAATTGGGATCACATTATATATGTAGATTGCTTTGGGTAGTATTAACATTTTCACAATGTTAAGTCTTCTATCCAGAAGCATGGTATATTTTTCCATTTTTGTAAGTCTATTTTGGTTTCTTGTAGTAGTGTTTTGAAGTTTTCTTTGTATAAGTCCTTTGTTTCTCTTGTTAGATTTATTCCTAAATATTTCATCCTTTGGGTAGCTATTATAAAATGGGATTGCTTTCCTAATTTCCTTTTCAGCACTGTCATTATTAGCAGAGAGGAATCTGACGAGTTTTGTATGTTGATCCTGTACCCTGCCTGCCACTTTGCTGAATCTTCTAATGAGTTTTAGTAGTTTTTTTGGTTTTGCTGAGCCTTGGAGTTTTCTGTGTATAGGATCATATAATCTGCAAATAGAGTTTTACTTCTTCTTTGCCAATTTGGATGCCTTTAATTTCCCTATCTTGCCTTATAGCTCTGGCTAAGACTTCCAGCACAATATTTAATAGAAATGGTGATAAAGGGCATTCTTGTCTGGTTCATGTTGGCAAAGGGAAAGCCCTCAGTTTCTTATTGAGAGTGATGTTGGCTATTGGCATCACATACATGCTATTCAATTTCTACTTTGTTGAGAGTTTTTATCAAGAATGGATGTTGGATTTTGTCAAATGCCTTTTCTGCATCAATCGATATGATCATGTGGCTCTTTTCCTTTTTTAAAAAAATTATATGGCAGTTTACATTGATTGTTTTTCTAATGTTGAACCATCCTTGCCTCCCTGATATGAATCCCACTTGATCATGCTGTATTATTATTATTATTTTGATGTGCTATTGAATTCTGTTGGCTAGGATTTTGTTGTGAATTTTTGCATCCATGTTCATGAGGGATATTGGTCTATAATTTTCTTTGTTAGTGATGTCCTTCCCTCGTTTTGGTATAAGGATTATGCTTGCTTCATAAAATGTTTTAGGAAGTTTTCTACTCTTTTCTATATTCTGGAGTAATTTGAGTACAATTGTTGACAGCTCTTCCCTGAATGTTTGGTAAAACTCACCAGTGAAGCCTGTCTTAACTGACCTGGTTTTCTTTTTTGGTTGGGAGTTCCTTGATGACCTGATCTAATTTATTTATTTGTTATTGGTCTGTTCACGTTTTCTCTTTCACTCTGTGTAAGTTTAGGTAAGTAATGTTTTTCTGAAAATGCATCCATCTCCTCTAGATTATCAGATTTATTGGAGTACGACTCTAACTAGTATTATGTTGTTACCCTTTAAATTTCCATTGGTTCTGTTTTGACATCACCCATGTTTTCATGACACAAATAACATACATAGTGTGTGTCATTTATTTTGTTAGGATTGCCAGTGGTTTGTCAATTTTATTAATCCTTTTGAAAACTAACTTCTTGTCTTGTTGATTCTGTAGTTTTTGTTTTATATCTAGTTTATTTCTGCTCTAATCTGTATTATTTCTTTTCTTCTGGTGGCTGTAGGTTACTTTGCTGGTATGTTTCTAATGTTGGAGATGTTGTGCTAATGTGTTGATTTTGGTTCTTTCTTCTTTTTGGATGTGTGCATTTATTGCAATATTGTCCTCTCAGCACTGCTTTTGCCATGTCCCAAAGATTTTGGTAAGTTGTGTTTTCATTCTCATTTGTTTCTAGGAACTTTGTGAATTCATCTTTTATTTGTTTTACTACCCATTAGGTTTTAAGCAGGGTGTTTTTCAGTTACCATGTATTTGAATTTATTTTCTTGGTCTTCCTGTTGTTGATTTCTTATTATAGCATTGTGGTTTGAGAAAATGCTTTGTAGTTTTTTATGTTTGTACATTTGTAGGTCTGTATACTTATGAAGGTGGTGTTTCCATCTGTATAATCATTCCTTGAAGAAAATTGTGCACTCTTCAATTTATATCACATCAAAAATGCCAGTTTTGGCATCCTCGAGGGACTCAAATTGTGTTCCTTTGGAATGTAATTTGAGTTTGGGGAACAAAAAGAAATCTGAAGTGTCAAGGCTGTAGGATAAATAGAATAGGATGTTCCCAAGGAAATTCTTGTAGAACAGCCCTTGCTATCTTCGAAAAATAAACAGATGCATTGTTGTGATGGAAAACAATTCCTTGGCACAAGTTTCCTGGCCTTTGTTCGCCAATGAAATTACCTGTTTTCTTAACTTCTAGCAAGCCCTTTGTCCATCAAGAAAATCTGTCAAGATTACCCCTTCGGGATCTTAAAACAAAGTCACCATATCCTTCTTAGTTGACCTTTCTGTTTTGAATTAAAGTAGCTCAACAGATCCCCTCAGAAGCCACTGTTTGATTGTACCTTGTTTTGAAGGCACCCTAACAAGACTAAGACAAATGAATTTCTGAGTGAACTTTTCTGCAGTCATTCACTGATCACACAGACATGTTTAAAATGTTTTATTTGCAATAAACATGTGCATATATGAACTGACTGGCTTGAGATGTATGTACTTTTAGAGTCATGGTGTGGCAATGTAGGGTAAGCATTGGACCACAAAGTTGGTTTGAACTGCAAGGTTGGTGGTTTAAACTCTCCAGTGTGCTCCTGGAAAGTCTATACAGAGTTGTTCGAGTCAGAACCTACTTGACGACACTTAACAACAACAACATATAAATGGGAGCCTTAGTTGTTGTTTCTTAGGTGTCATTGAGTCATTTCCAACTCATATTGATTCTGTGTGCAGTAGAAATTAAAATGCTTCTTTGGTCCTACCCCATCCTCACAGTCATTCCTATCTTTGAGACATTGTTAAAGCCTTGAGTCCTCATTGAGGGTATTGTAGTAATGCTTTTCTACTTACCCTCATATTCTGTAGTTTTAACTACATCAACCTTCTCTGATTTTGAAAATAGTTTTAGTTTCTTAAATTGCAAGCTTCATCACTCAACTATTTTGAATATATTAGCTGTGATGCATATTGCTTCCCATTGCTTCTCATCAAATCTCTTTTCTCCCTAAACACAGTAATTTTTTTTATTGTGAATTGAGTAAAGGTTTACAGAACAAGATCATCAGTTTTCCACTCAGCAAATCATACACTTTAATGACATCTCAATATTTTGATAGCCTCCATGTAACAACACTTTCTCCCTGTGGTTCTTATTTCCATTCCACCCTCCTTCCCATTCCTTCTGAACTTTTTCCTTAGGGAAATGTTGCTCTTTTGATACTGAATGATTGACCATTTCATGGTGAGCAAGTCCTTGTGTGGTGCTGCTACTCTTTGGAAACCCTATACAGGGTCTCTGTGGGTCTGAACGGACTCGATGGCACTTCACAACAACAACACAAAATACCTTTCTGGTGTTGTTATCCCTCTGTATACTTATTTACCAGTTGGTTGAGAATTGGGTCATGAGGGTGAGTTCTTTCCCAGGTCTGAAGGGTGGTTGGGAGCCACTGTCTGTTTTTTTATATAATTTTGATTATTCTGCATTTTCTCCCACTCTGCCTGGGACCTTCTAATGTGATCTCTTTCAGAGCAGTTGGTAGTAAACACAGTAAATTTCCTATTCTGTCTTCCTATACAATACTGAATGAGCACTAGTGGCACAGTGGTTAAGTGGTAGATTGCTAACCAAAAGGTTGTTGGTTTGAACCCACTAGCCACTCTGTTGGAGAAGGATGCCTGCAGTCTGCTTCCAAACAGATTATATAGTCTTTGAAAGTACATGGGGCAGCTCTGCTCTGCCCTGTAGGGTCACTATAATGCCGAATCATTTAGACAGCTCTGGGTTTTAGGAGTACAATACTGAAACCCCTCAATGAAAAGTTTTGTATCAAATATGCATAGGTCTTATTCTGTCTTAAAAATTATTGATATATTTGTTGCTTATTTCATAGTGTATTATGGTGCTTCCTAATTCTTTGCACACATTATAGAATACACATAATAATAGTATTTTTATTCCACGCTGGAATGAGTAACCTAATGATTCTGCTTTCAGCTAGAAATAATTGACTGAAGACGCTTTCTGGGTTACATTACAGGAACTTGTGACAAATACTGTTGTCTTTTAGTTAGAAAGTTCTTATCAACTGTATAGTGATATGTGGTACATTTGAAAAAGCAAATAATTTGGTTAGATTTGCTGAAGGATTATAGTGGTGAAACTGATATTTGAGTTTGGGAAGTAACTGCCATCAGGGCATTTCACTTTTCTTTTGACTTTGGGGAGCCAGTAAAGGTTTGTAAGCAGAACATCAGGACGTATCAGTGTGGCAGAAAAATATGGACCAGAAATGTGAAATGGAAGAAGAATGTCAGTGTGGGTGGGAAAACTGCTGTGGATTTAAATAAGGTATATCAAGAACAATTTCATTAATACTCAAGGAGATGAAGGAATAAACAATGTTGATACCTGACTAGAGTATTCTAGACACTGGAAATAGTAAGAGCACAAGTACTTGGTGTGTTTAGAAACAATATAGACGTCAGTGTAACTGGTAGTAAACAAGGTCATAGGAATAATGTGGAAGGGGTGGTAAATGCAAGATAAGTGAGGTCGACTTTATCTTTATCTTTTACTCTAAATAAAACAGTCAGCCTTTGGACACTATCTTACTTATGTACTGCTATAACAGATATACCAGATAACGAAAATTTATTCTCTCCCACTTTTTTGTTGTTAAGTGCCATCGAGTCTGGTTCCAACTAATAGCGATCTTGCATAGGATTTCTGAGCAGTGGCTGCTGAATTTGAACCACTGGCCTTGCAGTTCAAACTGTGATCCAGTGATTATCCTACAGTGCCATGCCTATTTAGGATAGAAATCTGAACTCAGGACTCCACCTCTAGGGGAAGGCTGCTGTTTTGTTTTTTTTTTTAAATACTGATTGTTATAGAAGGTCCTTATCTACAATGTCTAGAATACTCTCGTCAGGTATCAACAATGTTGTTCATTCCTTCATCTCCTTGAGTATTAATGAAATTGTTCTTGATATACCTTATTTAAATCCACAGCAGTCTTCCCACCCACACTGACATTCTTCCATTTCACACTGTGTTTTCTTACCCAGCTTTCAGGGATTACTGTACATGGTTGTTGTTGTTAAGTATCCTCGGGTCGGTTCTGACCCATAGCAACCCTGTATACGGTTACCAAGGAGCAGCTGGTGAGCTTGAATTGGTGACCTTGTGGTTGACGTTGACTTAGCAGCCCAGCACATTAGCCTACAGTGCCACACGTAGTGGGAACATCATGAGATGAGTTCTGGCTGTGTCAGTTTTTGTTACTTCTGAATCTAATTTCATTCCAAGTATGTATAAGGAGTCCTGGTGTGGCGCTGTGGGTTAATGCACCAGACTGCAAAGCCATTTGAACTGCGCGGTCGGCAGTTCAAACTCACCAGTTGCTCCTCGGAAACCCTATACAGGGTTGCTATGGGTCGGAACCAACTTGACAGCACTTAACAACAACAAATGTATAAATAGGTAAGTTTCACCTGTTTGCTCTGCTTCAGTAAGTGAATACCATATTCTTTTCAAGGCACCAACAACCAAGATTTCGGAGTTAAACCCTAATGCAAAAGTATGGGGGAATCATATGCTACATTTGGCAGCAAGTACTACAACTGAAGGCAGTGTGAGTAAAACTTGGGAAGAAATACCTGACCATCCTCCAGATTTCTGCAAAGAGGGTAAGTTATGAGTATGAATCACTTATTAGCAGCATCTTTACTTCTGAAGTCATTGTTTTCATTTTAATCCATCTTTAAGAAGTAATAAAAATTTGTACCATGGTTTGGAACAGTACTTAGGAATCAGGAAATCTTTTACAATCAAATTGAAACATTCAAGTAACTACATGTGTAAGCTATTTTAAAAAAAGAAAAAAATATTTTGCTAACTCTGACTTTTGGCATAAAATTTATAATTATAGGATTGGATGGCAACGGCGATGGTGACAAAAGTCATGAGAATGCTGTGTTACCAGATTTACAGGCATCAGACCAAACAGATATGAACACTTTCCCTCTGGATCACTCAGAATATGAATCTCTGCCTGAAAATAGTGAAACAGGTAATGCTATTTTATCGATTCATTGTCATATAGAGTTAGGGATTTATTAACACTTGCCCTAAACTGCCTCTTATTTGTTAGCTTCTGCTTTAAAGTCAGTCTCATACGGATGCAGAGGTGAAAGGAAGTGGGGAAAGAACCCTGCAGTCTCTGGTCTGGGAGGGCATTATAAAGAATATCAGACATGAGTAGGTCATGAAGATGAATAATATTTAAGCATGCAAAGTAGAAGATTAATTTGTAGGGTGACTTACATCTATACAGAGATAGAAATGTCAGTGTTGTAATCGAGAATAAGATAGTTTGGATAAAGTTAGGAACTTAAAAATGGAGTGTAAGGGTAGATAAGAATTACTGAGGCCAAATTTGAGAGTTTTGGAAACTATGAGGGTTTCAAACTGCCCCTGTAGGGAGTAAAATACTTGAAGAAAATAATTTAGGAAAGGTAAACTTTGAGGGAGTGTGAAAGAATAGCTTGGAGGAAAGAAAATGTGAGCACAAACAAATAAGAAGCTGTCTTTTAATCATCTTCTTCAGACAGTTTTCATATCCTGAAATCCTATTGGACCTTTTAAAAAATGTATTTTTCCATGTCTGTATCTAACTTTTAATTATACGAATGCACTTGTGATCATTGTTTTAATTCCCCTATGGGTTAAATTTTTTTTCCCCAGTGCCGCCTCACTTTCTTGAAAGATTTCAGTTTTTATTGCGTCTATTCCTGGTGCCTTGTTCTTTGTCAGTTCCTTCAATACATCATTGTTTTTCAATGTTTTTGTTGTGAATTGAGTGAAAATTTACAGGGCAGATAATCAGTTTTACATTCAACAAATCATACACCTTGTTTCATTACAATGATTATAATCCCCTCCATGTACCATCAGTTAACAGTATTTCTCTCTATGCTCTTTTTTTTAAAAAACACTCAGGCATATATAATAACTTAAACCCACCAAAGGGCACGTTTTACAAGGCTGACTCCTGGCCATCAGGTCTCAGTTGCTCCCTCTCTCCATGTCCCCATCTCTGCCTTCATCTCTGGTGTTGCTATTTCTATGAATAGGGTCCCGAATTCCACTTGCGCTCTTCTCCCTTGATGGTACTACGGTCCTCTGTTTCTGGACTGTAAGATTAACTACACCCCTATTTTTGTTATAAAACTTCTACCTTTAAAATTGTGACAGTCGCGATTAGTCATGATAACAGTTACTCACTATTGAATCTTACAAATCTTATCCCCATCTCTTTTCACCAGACCCATCTAGACAAGATAAAACTATTCAGTGGGGACTCTATCTTCCCCAACACACTCTTAAACTAAACTCCCACTTTGTGCCTTTATCACCTCCTCATTTTAGGTAGCCAACGTCTAAGTTGCTCGTCCCTATCTACCCTATGTACAGAGGGGATAACACTGATACTTGATGTGAAGACTCCTTCCCTCTCTGTTGGTATTATCAGCTACTACACCCATGAATGTAGGTCACGTTCATCAAATTATAGCAATTTACCCTCGTTTCCATTATTTAAAAAAAATTGTTTTTTTTTTTTTTTTTTTCTTCCTCTGGTCAAGTAGTTCTGATTATCAAGCCGTTGTTCTTGTTCGCCTCCCTTGACTTCATATCTTCTGGATGTTTCACTCTCAGTTCTAGCTACCCTCTGTGGCTGTGTCCTTGTCCATAGGCTCAGATGCCCGCGGTCTCACCACACTTTGGACAAACCAGCCCTTGCTCTTCTCTCACTCATCTCCAGGTCAGCGGAAGTCTATGGATTGTGGTTGAACGCATTCCATTTCTTCATTGCTGCCTTTCCCCCTCTTTTCATTCACCAGTAGACCAGTGTGGTCGTCAGCAAGTTTATACGCCTGCTCATGTGTTCCCTTTGAGTTTCAGTCTTGGAGGGGAGGTGGGGTTTGTCCTGAAGCAACTTGATTGCTTGCCTTGATGGCTTCCCAGTGAACAATTTGCTTATTCTTGTTGTAGCCAATCATACTTCCATTTTTTTTTTTTTTTCCTGCTGATCTTTCTTTGAAGATATAACTTCTGTTGCTCTAACTGTTCTAGGATGGTCTGCTTGTCCTTGTTAGTGGAAATGTCCCACCTCAGAAGGTGTTGAATAAGATCAGATCTAACGTTTAAGGTTTTTATTCTAATGAGTGGATTGGTGCTCAGTCTAGATCGACTTATTCCCCACCCCTTAGTCAAAACCCTTCTCCTTACTCCACGCAGTGTGCCTGGTTTTCTGTGAATCATGAAGTTTCCCAGTTGAGCTGGTGGGAACTGTTTGCAGAGCTGTGTAACAGTGAATATTGTTGCTTTTATTCCCTTCGGATGGTTCTTTCCTTGGCATTGGGGTAGTTTCAGCACACCTATATATTGACCAGAACTCAGTGTCTCCTTGATGGGGAAACCCTCTACAGCCCTCCAGATTTCTCTCTTTTGTTTATTCTGGTTCATAGACACTGTAACCACCTTGATTTTTCTCCATTGGATTTCACTTTTGCCTCAGTAGCCTGGAATTTCTCCCATGGTATTAAACCAGGACAATCATAATGCTTCCCTCACCTAGTGTTATGTATCTCAGGGACCACTGTTCTCTGCTGCCTGATGCTGTATATGTTGACAACTTGTTTCATGTATTTGATATTTTTGGTGGTTCTAAAAGGGACTGTGAATTCAGTACCTGTTATTCTTACCCTGGCTAGAAGCAGATGATCTTGTGTTTTATTTGACTGTGAAAACTAAAGCCATCAGAAAAACATTTCCGCAATCTAGCACCACTAATTCTAACAATCCATGTGCCAGTGAACTCTTTTTACGCTATACTAGATCTTGTCTTTTCTTGAGTTCTCAAGGTTTTGGCTCTGTTATCCCCTTTATCTGCTATATCATTAATTTTTTTGCTTTATCAGTGCCTTTATTATACTAATGCTGTTTCATTTCCCATCTTAAATGAAACTGTCCTTGACAGCATGTCTTCCACTAGCAAAATTCTTCAATGAGTTGACAGTACTAGCCAACTATGTCCATTCCTTTACCTCCCATTCTTTTTTAAGTTCAGTCTAGGTAACTTTTGCCTTCACCAATCCTGGTGTGGGGAAGCACATTGGCTCCATAGGATAAGCATTGGGCTGTGAACCACAAGGTCTGAGTTTGAACCCACCAGCCGCTCCCCAGGAGAAAGGTGAGGCTTTCTGCTCCCTTGAAGATGTAAAGTCTCATAATTCCTACACAGGGTCCCTGTGAGTTGGAACAGACTCGAAATCACTTTAACAACAATAATTTTGGTATGGTGTGCTGTAGGATAAGCTCTGGATCGCAAGGTCAGTTTGAACCAAACTGTCAGCAGTTCAAATCCACTTGGCACTCCTCAGAACCAACTCAACAGCACTTAACAGCAACAACACCAAAACTGCATTTGATAGGTCACTAGTGACTTTAGTGTGGCCAGATCTAGTAATGAGGATGAAATAAAAGAATTCCACCCACCTCTTCAATCTGAAATTGATCAAACAAGCAATCGAGATGTATTGATCATTACTGGTTCTTGGAATGAAAGAGCGGAAAAAAAGAGAAAGGATCAATAGGTGGAAAATGTGGTGGCCTTGATGATAGAAGTGATGCTGGAGATCTCATGATAGAATTCTGCAAAATCAATGATGTATTCATTTCAAATACTTTCTCTGGACATCATAAGAGATGAATATACTCATGGGACTCACCAGATGGAATACACAGAAATCGAATTGACTACATCTGTAGAAAGGGACGGTGGAAAAGCTCCATATAATCAGCCAAAACAAAACAATGGGCAGATTGTGGAACAAACCATCAATTGCTCATAGGCAAATTCAGATTGAAGCTGAAGAAAATGAAAACAAGTCCATGAGAGCCAAAATAGGACCTTGAATATATCCCACCTGAATTTAGAGATCATCTGAAAAATAGATTTGATACATTAGACACTGAAGACCGAAGACCAGAAGGGTTGTGGGATGACATCAGTAACATCATACAGGAAGAAAGCAATAAGTCATTAAGAAGGCAAAGATCAAAATAGATTTCAGAAGAGACTCTGAAACTTGCTCTCCAGCATAGAGATGCTAAAGCAAATGGAGGAAATGAAGAAGTACAAGAGCAGAACAGAAAATTTCAAAGGACAGCTCGAGAAGACAAAGCCAATTATTACAACAAAATGTGCAAAGATCTGGAGTCCGAAAACCAAAAGAGAACATGCTCAGCATTTCTCAAGCTGGGGGAACTGAAGAAAAGATTCAAGCCTTGACTTTCGTTATTGAAGAATTCTTTGTGCAAATTATTGAATGATGCAGAAAGCATCAAAAGAAGATGGAAGAATATACAGAGTCACTGTACCAAAAGGAAATGGTTGATGTTTAGTTGTTTCAAGAGGTAGCATATGATCAAGAGCCAGTGATACTGAGGGAAAGAAGTCCAAGGTGCATTGAAGGAATTGGCAAAGAACAAGGCACCAGGAATTGATGGAATAAAAATAGAAATCTGTCAAGAAGGTGAGGCGGCATTGGAGGCACTCAAACTCATCTATGCCAATAAATTTGGAAGACAAATGTCTGACCAAATTTGGAAGAGATCCATATTTGTGTTCATTCCAAAGAGAGGTACCAATGGAAATCATCGGATAATATCTTTGATATTCCATGCGAGTAAAGTTTTACTAAAGGTAATACAGAAATGGCTGCAAGCATACAGAGAACTTCTAGAGGTTCAAGCTGAATTCAGAAGAGGCTGTGGAACGAGGGATATCATTGTTGATGCCCGAAGGGTCTTGGCTGAAAGCAGAGAATATCAGAAAGATGTTTATCTGTGCTTTAATGACTACGCAGAGGATTTTGATTGTGTGGATCATGACAAGCTATGGAGAACATTGCGAAGTATGAGTATTCCAGTACACTTCATTGTACTCATGAGGAATATGTACATGGACCTAGAGGCAGTTGTTCAAACAGAACATGGGAACGTTGAATGGTTTAAAATTAGGAAAGGTGTGCAACAGGTTGTATTCTTTTACCATACTTATGCAACCAGTATGCTGAGCAAATTATCCAAGAAGCTGTGTTATTTGAAGAAAATCTTGCCATCAGGATTATAGGAAGATTAATTAACAACGTGTGATATCCAGGTGATACAACCTTGCTTGCTGAAAGTGAAGAGGACTTAAAACACTTACTGATGAAGATCAAAGGCCACAGCCTTCAGTATGGATTGTATTTGAATGCAAAAATCCTCACCACTAGACTATTAAACAACATTTTTATCAACAGAGAAAAGACTGAAGTTTTCGAGGACTTCATTCTTCTTGGATCAACGATCAACACTCAGAGAAGCAGCAGTCAGGAAATCAAATGACATATTGCATAAGGCAAATCTGCTTCACAAGACTTTTTTAAAAAGTTTTGAAGAGCAAACATAACAGGTTGAAGACTAAGGTGTACCTGACCCAAGCCATGGTGTTTTCAGTAACCTCATATGCATGCGAAAGCTGTACAGTGAATAAGGAAGACTATAGAAGAGTTGATGCATTTGAGTTATGGTGTTGGAGGAGAATATTGAAAGTACATTAGGTTGCCAAAAGAACAAACGTCTGTTTTGGAAGAAGTACAGCCAGAGTGCTCCTTGGAGGCTAGGATGGCCAAACATTGTCGTTCATACTTTGAACGTGTTGTCAGGAGGGACCAGTCGCTGGAGAAGGATACCATGTGTGGTAAGGTGGAGGGTCAGAGAAAAAGAGCAAGACCCTCAACAAGATGGATTGGCAAAGTGGCGGCAGCATCAGTAGGCTCAAGCCTGACAATTGTTAGGTTGGCCCAGACCGGGCAGTGTTTTGTTCTGTTGTGCATAGGGTTGCTTTGAGTTGGTACCAACTTGATGGCACCTAACAACAAAATGTAGTAGTTACTTACCAGTTTTTATCTTAGTTAACATTTTTTAGCTGAGGAGTCCCTCCACTGTGAAACTTTATTTTCTTGACTTCCTGTCTTCACATTCTACCAGGTAGCTTCTCATCTCACTGACTGTCTTCCCAGTTTTCTTATTCTTTTTCCTTGCTTCTAAATCTCAGAATGGTGCAAGGTTCAGTCCTCTTTACTATCTGTATATTCTTTGAATGCATCTCATCCAGTCTCATTGCTTTTAAATACCACTTGTAACTTGAAGTATCTAAATTATTTTATATTCTTGTATTCGTTTCCTAACTGATCTTGCTACTTTCCATCTATGGCATCATAGTCTTTTTCATCATGGAACCAAATAGTTCCAAAATGTAAATTATATCTTATAGATCGTTGTTCTCAACCCAGAATTAAGGAGTTATATAGTAGTGTAGTGGGTTACACTTTGTACTGCTAACCACAAGGTCAGTAGTTCTAATCCCATGGCACACAAATTCCACACACCTCAACCCTGAATTGGTTTTCTGTCATGTTTAGGTTAAAATTCTAGTGTCTTTACTGTAGTCTGCAAGACCATATTTGATCTGATCCACTATCACCACTCTCCTTCCCTTCCCTCTCTGTGGCCTCGTTACTTTCTCCTTCACTCACTCTGCTGTGCTTGTCTCCTATTTTATTTGTGAGAGCTGCTTAGCTGTTACCTCTTAAACAAGACCTCCTCTGACCATTCTTTCTAAAAACCATCATTCATTCTATTCTCTTATTTGAATTTCCTTTGTATCAATTTCTGACTTATGATAGTATATGATTATTTAACGCTTTATTCTCTGCTTTTCCCGCTTGAAATTTGGCCTCCTGTTAGCAGTGATTATGGTTTTTTTAGGCGGTACTGACTAACTGTTATGGTGTGGCACTGTAGGATAAGCACACTGGGCTGTTAACAATAAGGTCAGTGGTTCAAACCCACTCTCCACTCATCGGAAGTCCTATGCAGGGTCGCTGTGAATCGGAACCAACTCAATGACACTTAATAACAACAACTTAGTAAATAGACAATAAATATTACATGAGGTGGGTTGTGAAGGTGACAGGTGGGATGTGAAGGTGACAAGGAGAGAGCTTTCCAAATGAAGGAACGAATTCATATTTTGTTTTTAAGTTGTAATAGCTTTATTAAGATATAATTTACATTGCATGTTGTAATTTACCCCTTTAAGATATGCCGTTTTAGTGTATTAGATTTTTAGTATATTCACAAGAGTGTATAGATACCATCTTAATTCAGTTTTAGAACCTTGTGTTCATCCTTCCAGAGAAATGGAACATTAACATTCATTTCCCATTTCCCTAGTTAGGCAACCACTGATGTATATTCTTTCTTGCGGATTGTGAACATTTCTAGTTTCACTCATATTATATATATATATATCATGTGTCAATGCTTCATTTCTATTTTACAGCCCAGTAATTGTCGTCTGCAGTCCCTGGGTAGGACAAATGGTCAGTACAGTTGGTTGCTAACCAAAAGGTTGGATGTTTGAGTCTTTAGCTAGAAGCTCCTTGGGAAAAAAGCCTAGTGTGGTGTGTGTTGTTGTTGCTAATTGTCATCTAGACAGTTCTTAATGATAACTATCCTGTAGCGGGTTTCCAAGGAGTGACTGGTTGGTTTGAACCACCAACTCTTTGGTTCAAAGTCCCCTGCTGATCCTATAGTGCCACACCAGGAGTCCTGGTGATAAGTGATGTGGGATGGGCTTCAAAAATTTGGTGGAAAAATTGAATTAAAAAACACTGGAATGTTTCCACTGAGAGTCCTATACAGTACAATTGTATTCTGACACACATGAGGTTACCTGGAGTCTGAGCAACTTGATAACAACTGTTTTTTGCTATTCCAGTGGGTGGGTGCTTACATTGCATTTTTATTTAACAGTTGGTGGACATTTGAGTTGTGTCCACTATTTTGGCTAATATAAATAATGCTGCTAGGAACATTCATGTGTAAGCTTTTGTGTAGACATTTCTTTGTTCCTAAGTAATATTGTGTGTTTTGGTATATGTTTGCACTGCAAGTTAGAGGTTCTCTCATTCAATAATTTCTACACATTGCTCAGTGAACAACATTGGCTATGTAGTTTTTTGTTTTGTTTTTTGCCAAGAGCTATTTCTAATTTTTAGTCCTATTTGATTTTGTTTGTGTTGTTTTCCAGGTGTTAAAGCCTTACATAAACACAGACATGACTTGTCTTGTTCTTGTTTCTCTCCTGCTTTGTCTTTGCCTTTTGGTTTTTTTTTTTTTTTAACTTTTAAAATGTTTGTACCTTATTAGACTATTCTGTAATTTGTGCCATGCTAATTTAGGAGTCCTGGTGTGGTGCTATGGGCTAATGCGCCAGACTGTAAAGCCGTTTGGAAACTACAGGGTTGGCAGTTCAAGCTCACCAGCTGTCCCTCGGAAACCCTATACAGGGTCGCTGTGGGTTGGAACCGACTCAATGGCACGTATCAGCAACAATTTAGATAAACGCATATGAAAAAAAAGTTCTTCATTATTAGCATTTCAGAATGTTTAATTCCCTGATGCCATCTTAAATAGAGGTGCCCAACATTATTAAAATACCTGTTCACATAGCATCCAGAATGTTTTGTTACAGCAGAGTGTGGCAGTTAAACTAAAACCTGCTTCCCTTTATTAGAAGACATCAGCTCCACTATACCTTACTATGTGTAAGTCATATGCATCTTGTAACCATAGCTGTATAAATTATTGAGGACCATCATCCACCATACCGTCCATTAACATTTTTCATTTCCCCTTGATGATCTGGTTTGTTTAGTACTCTCTAGTAAGAACTCTGTAACTTGGCAATTTCTCATGTGTGCTCTGACTATCTAGAGACATAGAGGCAAATGAAAGACATACTATAGAAATGAAAGAAATTTTTATAGTCTGTGTTTTTATAGTTCCCAATTTTTTACCTATATCTGTTGTTTCCTTCTTTTGATTCTTTCACTGATACCTTAGTATTGTGTTTTAATGTCTTTGTTCCTATAGGCTACTTGGAAATTCTTTGTGAAATGAGGCAAGGAGTTAAATAAGCGTAGTATATCCACTATTTAGAATCCTTGTGTGGCGCTGTAGGTTAATGCGCTGGACTTCAGGGTCAATTTGAACCACAGTGTCAACTGTTCAACCTCACCAGCCACTCCTCAGAAACCCATACAGGGTCACTGTGGGTTACAACCAACTCAGTGGCACTTAACAACAACACTAACAAGTTATTTTGAGATTAAAAGTCACTCTAAACTTTTTTGTTTGTTTGCTTTACTTTTTTTGGTCTGTGTTTTATTTATCAGGCAAAATAGCATTTTTCTTATAGTTCTTACACTGTTATATAAGTTTGGGGGCTTCAAAAAGTTGGTGGGAAAGGGAACTCAAATATAATGACTTTTTTTACAAAATATTTTTACCCCTCCCCCGTATGTCTGTACGTGTTTATATGTATGTTTTATCTGTCTGCCTGTGCCTGCCTACCTACCTATCAGTCATCTATTGTCATTGTTGTTAAGTGCTGTCAAGTTGGTTCGAACCCATATAGCAACCCTTTATAGGGTTTCTGAGGAGCGGCTGGTGAGCTTGAACCGTCGACCTTGTGGTTCAAACTGACTTTGCAGTCCATCACATTCACCCACAGCACCACACAGTACTCCATATACTGAAAGCATAAGAATTGCAGTAACAAAACATCTAGTTGATGAATTTTAAGCCTTGTTTTCCTAAGTTGATCATTATTCTTATATAGGTGGAAATGAGTCTCAACCAGAAAGCCAAGAAGACCCCCGAGAAGTGCTTAAAAAAACATTGGAGTTCTGCTTATCTAGGTAAAAATCATAGTAAATTTTCTAGCACTTAGTATCTTTGGTATGATGCATTGGTTATTATTTATAAATGTTATAAATTTGGCATTTTGCATGGAAGGAGATAAAGTGTATGTTGATAAGAAATGTTGAATATCAAGTAATAACCTTTTGACATGTTAGGGAATTCATTGTTCCCTGAAGTTTAGTTCACAGATTAATCTTGATTAATATTATCTTTTGAAATACTAGACCCCACCCCGAACCTACTGAATCAGCATCTCTGAGGTAGGACTGTAGAATCTTTAATCTCACAATGAGATTCTTAAGCACACTAAAGTCTGATAGCAGTTTTCCTATATTGTTTCTCAAAATATACCAAACATGTGCAGCAGCAAAATTGTTTTACTATGTAAGTCATAATATTCATATTTTTAGTAACTTTTTCCTGAATAATTTTTCTCTTTAAAAGATAAAACCTTTGAAATTCAGACAGCAAAATGGGATATAGAAATAGATTGATTTGGGTAATTTTCTTTCAAGTGTGAATATAGCAGAAATCTCACCTCATTGATTATGCTTAGAATTTTTTATCAGTAGTGATGTTTTTAGGTGTTTTCTCTGTAGTCCTTAACATTAGAGTTGTCTGATGAGAACTTCTGCAAAAATAGTGGGGTTGCATGAAGTTGGTGATGAGGGTCATGTTCTTCCTTCCATTTTCATTTATTCACAAATTATTACAAAAATGACATTCCTTAAGATTGAAAAAAAGATTCTGCCCATAAATTGAAAAATATAGTTCTATGCCATTCACAAAAACTTGCCTATCCCTTGCTTGGCCACAATCACCCTATGTTAAAGATGGCTAACCGACATGAGGGAAAACAAATCAATTCTATTGAACGTCAAGATTGAGAGACATTGTAAGAAGTCCTTCTGAAACCCTTTATTGTATTCAGTTTTGAGATGTTTTCGAGAACCTTGTTATGTATAATACACATTGTTTTATTTATGAGAACTCATGAGAAACATTTATCTTAGTGCAGAACACCAGCAAACAGGTAATATTCACCTAAAGTATTGCTTGCTTTTGGCCTTAGCAACTGTGGATAATGTTACTGCTCAATTTTCCTTTTTTTTAATGATGGCTGCAAGGAAGGAAGGACAGTAAGATTTGCAGCATCTTTAACAAGTGTTCCAGACTGTACAGAATGAAATTTGAGTATCAACTTTATCCTTGTCCTTTCTTGTTCAGTGTGCTGGATCTGTTAAAATTTTCTTTGTATAAATACACTGCTCAAAAGTAACTTAAAGAAACTACATTTTGTAAAATAATTATTCATTTTTATTTGGGAGTGTGGTGGCTGTGTAGGATAAGTACTAGACTGTGAACCATAATGTTAGTGTTTCAATTTCACTGGCTGCTCCGTGAAAGAAAGATGACACTTTCTGTTCCCAAAAAGGCTTAGTCTCAGAAACCCAATACAAGGTTGCTGTGAGTTAGAACCAACTCAACAACACTTCACAAAAACTTTCAGTGTATAATGCGTTCTGTCTTCCTTGCCAAATATATGAAAAATTTGCCTCTGAACATAAAGGTAGTAAATAGCATAGGGTTGGAAATTGGATATAATTGTAAGCCGTGCCATGCCACACTAGTATTGTATGTGAAACTAATAATTGCTGTAGATAAAGCTTCCTTTTACGGAAGCATTAATTTTTTAAAAACAACTCTTTTCTTTCAACAGGGAGAATCTTGCTAGTGATATGTACCTTATATCACAGATGGATAGTGATCAGTATGTGCCAATTACAACGGTAGCGAACCTTGACCATATAAAGAAACTCAGCACTGATGTTGATTTGATTGTTGAAGTACTAAGATGTAAGTAAATAATCATTTAAAATGAATCATATTTGATCTTTACAGCATTTTTTCCTGTCAGTATTTCCTTATTACTATCAGTCTTTAAATGAGCCCTGATGACGTAGTGGTTAAATGGTTGACTGCTCACCAAAAGGTCAGTTGTTCGAACCCACCAGCCAACCTGCAGAAGAAAGATGTGGCAGTATGCTCAAGATTTTAGGTTTGGCTACTCTGTGGACCATTTCTACTCTGTCCTATTATAGGTTCAGTATGAGTCAGATGTGACTCAATGACAGCGAGATTTTCTTTTAATGAAGATTTAAATCTATTCCATTAAATGCTCAAGTATTTGAAGTTAAATTAAATCTTGCATTGCCTTCCATTCCTCTCTCACCATCCCAAATTTGAAAGTACTGATTGAATCCGTAATTAAAAACTTCAAAAGCAGACTTTGTTGTTGTTGTTATGTGCTGTGGAGTTGGTTCTGACTCATAGCAACCCTGTACAGGGTTTGTGAGGCTGTATGCAAATCTTTATGGGAGCAGAAAGCCTCATTGCATACTTTAATAATGACTGTAGGTCATTTGTGTTAGAAAAGGAATCTTTTTAATGAAGATTTCAAACTTAGCTGTTTAGTAAAATTAATCATAATTATTTTGGTTAAAGTAAAATACATTTTAATCAGCATTCTTGCATCGATAAGACTTTTCATCTTTCAACTTAAATTTTGTTGAAATGCAATTGCATCTTGCAATTATATCTTTCCTTAAAAGATTACTGTAATGCAGTTCTTCCTTTGTCATTTGGCCACATCAAATGAATCTTAACATTTCATCAAAGATCTACAAGAATTTCAGGAAATACAGATACTTAAAGTGTTTTTTTTTGTGTCATAACTACATGGGGCCTTCCAAAAGTTGTGGGAAAATTCCATTATCTTTTAATTCATTTTTTCACAGACTTTTGGAAGGCCCCTTATATATAGCTTGATTGTGTCTTGGTTTGCTTTACAGAGTTAGGCTTTTACAGCGTTTATGTTTTATTTAAAAGAAAACTACTTTATTGAGGCTTAATTGATATTTAATAAATTGCTCAAGTTTGTGATTTGGTAAGTTTTGACATATTTAAATTCCCTTGAAACCATCACCTCAATCAAGATAATGAATGTATCCATCAGTAATACTGCTTCCCACCCAAGACTGCATAACTCTGGAAGAGTTTTATATTAAATGTCTTATATATTGGATTTCGTTTTTTTTTTTTTTTTTTAACTTTTTGTTTTGAATTGAGTGAATGTTAACAGACAAGATCATTAGCTGTACTTTGAAGCAATTCTATGTTTTGTTTCATCTAAATGATTGTAAGCCCTCTCTGCAAAAATAATTGATTTATGCATATAAAACAAAAAAGTATATTCATTTAAATATCCGAAGGACACATTTTGCAAGCCAGCACCTAACATTATTTCCCCTCATTTACCCATTCAGGCTTTGTTTCAATCCCTGTGTCACAGAACACTCTTGTTCCAAGATTGTAAACATCACTGTTTACCTCTGTCCCATTTAGTCAATGCACACCTCCTACACTCTTCCCTTATTCTCATTGTTCACCTGCTTACCCACCTTCTTGTGGATTGCCTTCCACTCCTTGTGTATAGCCCTCCTCATCACTTAAACTCTTATAAGATAATGGTCCCATATAATATTTGGCCTTTTGTGGTTAACAATTTCACTCAGTATAATTGTCCTCAAGGTTCATCCAAGTTATGAGGTGCTTTGCAGATTCGTCGCAATTCTTCAAGGTTGCATAGTATTCCATTGTGTGTGTTTACCAAAATTTGTTTATCCAGTCTTCCATTGATGGGCACTTAAGCTGTCTCCATCTTTTTTTTTTTTTAAAGACATAATCTATTTTGTTTATTTTTTTGTTGTTAAAAATATACACAACAGAATACAGCAATTTTCACATGTGACATTGATTACATTCTTTAAGTTGCGCAGTCATTCTCATCCTCCTTATCTGATTTATTCTTTCTCCATTAGCACAAACTCACTACGCCCTAAGTTTATCTAAGTTTTCAAGTTGCTATATGATTCTATATGGTCACTTAACAACAACAACATGCAGTTGTTTGTTTGTTTTTTAATGTTTTATTGTGAATTATATCATAGTTTACATGGGAGAACATTAGTTTTACATTCA
>NW_006408794.1:2916370-2982366 GCF_000296735.1 Chrysochloris asiatica
CTTGTTATTCTTCAAGGTAGCATAATATTCCATTGTGTGTATGTACCAAATTTTGTTTATCCATTCTTCAGTTGATGGGCACCTTGGCTGTCTCCCTCTTTTTGCTATTGTAAATAGTGCTGCTATGAACATTGGTGTGCATATATGGCTCATGTTTATATGGGTATATACCAAGTAGAGGAATTGCTGGATCATAAGGTATTTCTATTTTCAACCTTCTGAGGAAATGCCATATTGCTTTCCAGAGAAGTTGGACCATTTTGCAGTCCCACCATCAATGCAGGAGTGTCCCAGTCTCTCCACATCCCGCCAGCGTTTATTGTCCTCTACATTTTTCATCTTTGCTGTTATTGTTGGTGTGAGATGATGTTTCATTGTTGTTTTGATTTGCATCTCTCTAATGGTTAGTGATTGTGAACATTTCTTCATATGTTTGTTGGCTGCCTGGATCTCTTCCTTAATGAAGTGTCTGTTCATATCCTGTGCCCACTTTTTAATTGGGTTGTGTTTTTCTTGTAGAGGTGTTGTAGTTCCCTGTATATTTTAGAAATGAGTCCCTTGTCTGATGTGCCATTGCATAAGATTTTTTCCCATTCTGTGGGTTCCCTTTATACTCTTCTGGTGAAGTCCTTTGATGCACATAAGTTATGAAAGGGAAAAAACAAACCGGCTCCGCTCATCAACCATACCGCACACCAGACGGCCCGTCTAGAGACTTTTATTCAGGGTGAGGAAGAGGAAGGTGACCTCTGCTGGAGAGAGAAGGCAGGAGGCAGAAGAGAAGAGAGAGAGTCAACAGGAAGGGAGTGGTCTTAATATAGGTTCAACAGGAAGGGAGTGATCATTGCTGGGGTGATTTAGCTCTGGCCTATCAAAAGCCATGTTGCCCTTTAAACTACTGGCCTTGTAGCTTAGGGCGGGGAAACAGACAAAATGGAGTTGAAGGGAGGGGAGAGGGAAGAACCTGGAAGGTTACAGCCTAAAATGGCGGACCTGATATTGTAACAAAGTTTTTAATTTTTAGTATGTCCCACTCATCTATTTTATCTACTTTTGTTTGTGTGGTTTTCAAAATGTTTTATATTCCCAGAATTAGTGCCCTCACATTTGTCCCGATTTTTCATTGATGGCCTTCATAATTCTGGGATTCACATTTAGGTCCTTAATCCATGCTGAGTTGGTTTTTGTGTAAGGTGTGAGGTTAAGGTCTTGTTTCAGTCTTTTGCATATCATTTTCCAGTTCTGCCAGCACCATCTGTTGAAGAGACTATCACCTCCCCATGCGATATATTTAGGTGTTTTGTTAAAAATCAGTTGGCTGTATGTAGATGTGTTAATTTCTGGATTCTGGATTCTGTTCCATTGATCTTTGTACATTTCATTGTAAAAGTACCAAGCTGTTTTGACCACTATAGCCGTGTAGTAAATTTTGAAGTCGGGAAGTGACAGGCCTCCAACTTTATTCTTCTTATTAAGCAGTGCTTTGCTTATCCTGGGTCTCTTTCCTTTCCATAAAAAGTGTCTCTATCTTTTTGCTACTGGGAATAGTCCTGCAATGAACGTTGGTATGCATAGATCTACTCATGTCCTGGCTCATATTTCTCGAGGGTATGTACCAAGTAGAGGGACCAGTTTTCTGAGGAAGCACCATACAGTTTTCCAGAGTGGCAGAATTCTTTCATAGTTCCACCAGCATTATGGGGGTGGGGGGTGGGGTCCTAGTCTCGCCACACTCTCACCAGCCTTTGTTGTTTTCTGTTATTTGGAACTGTATCCAAAAGGTTAGCAGTTCTAATAAACTTGTTGCTTGGCAGGAGAAAGATGAGGCTTTCTGCTCCTATAAAGCTTTACAGCTTCGGAAACCTATACAGCGTCGCTATGAGTTGGAACCTACTCCATGGCACACTACCACCACTACAACCAGTGGCCAATGATCGTGATCATTTCTTTATATGTTTGGTGGTTGCCTGAATGTCTCCTTGTTGAAGTGTCTGTTCATGTCTTGGGCCAGTTTTTTGATTGGCTTATTTCTCTTTTTTCATATAGTTTTCTATAAATTCTAGAGATTACTCCCTTTTCTGATTTGTTATTGCAAAAAATAAATGTTCCCAGTCTGTGGGCTCCCTTTTTACTCTTCTAGAGAAAGATTTTGATGCATATGGGTATCTAATATTTAGTACATCTTGTCATCTGTTATGTCTTCTGCTGTTTGCATGTTTTTTCCAATATTTGATAGTATATGTGTATTATGTATTGTTGTTGTTAAGTACTATGGAGTCGGTTCCCACTCACAGTGACCTTGCACATGGTTTCCAAGGCTGCAAATCTTTATGGGGGCAGAAAACCTCACCTTTCTCCCACGGAACAACTGGTAGTCTCGAACTGCCGACCTAGAGGTTAGCAGCCCGATTCGTAACCACTACGCTACCAGAGCTCCTTTATATTATGTATTAGAGCCCTAATTAAGAAAGGTGTGCAACAGGATCGTATTCTTTCACCATATTTATTCATCCTGTATGCCGAGCAAATAATCCGAGAGGCTGGGTTATATGAAGAAAAATGTGGCATCAGGATTGGAGGAAGACACATTAACAACCTGTGATATGCAGATGATACAGCCTTGCTTGCTGAAATTGAAAAGGACTTACAGTATTTGCTAATGAAGATCAAATAGCACAGCCTTCATTATGAATTGCATCTCATTGTCAAGAAAACAAAAATCCTCACCACTAGACCAATAAACAACATTCTTATCAACGGAGGAAAGATTGAAGTTGTCAAGGACTTCATTCTTCTTGGATCAATTGTCAACACTCATGGAAGAAGCAGTCAAGAAATCAGATGATGTATTTCACTGGGCAGATTTGCTGCACAAGACCTTTAAAGTGTTGAAGAGCAAAGATGTCAGCTTGAGGACTAAGATGCGCCTGACCCAAGCCATGGTATTTTCAATAACCTCATATGCATGTGAAAACTGGGCAATGAATAAGGAAGATTGTAGAAGAATTGATGCTTTTGATTTATGGTGTTGGAGGAGAATATAGGAAATGCAACCAGAGTGCTCCTTGGAGGCCAGGATGGCCAGACTTTTTTTCTCGTACTTAGGCCATATTGTCAGGAGGGACCAGTCGCTGGAGAAGGATATCATATTTGGTAAGGTGGGTCCGAGAAAAAGAGGAAGACTCCCAGCGAGATGGGTTGGCAAAGTGGCAGCATCCATGGGCTTAAGCTTGACAACAATTGTGAGGTTGGCTCAGGACCAGGCAATGTTTAGTTCTGTTGTACATAGGGTCGCTATGAGTTGGTTCCGACTTGATGGCACCTAAGAACAACACCACTATGCTACCAGAGCTCCAGCACTTTACAACAACAAGAACAACAAGCCTGTCCCTATTTTTTCATTGCTGATCTTTATAGTTCTGGGGTTGACATATATATAGGTCTTTAATCCATATTGAGTTAATTTTTGCATAAGATATGGGATATGGGTCTTGTTTCATTCTTTTGCAAATTGATATCTAGTTTTGTTAGCACCATTTGTTGAAGATACTATCTCTTCTTCATTTAATGTGTTTTGTCCTTTTGTCAAAAATCAGTTGATTTTATGAGGATAGATTTACTTCTGGGTTCTCAATTCTGTTCCATTGATCTATGTATCTTTCATTGTACCTGCTGTTTTGAACACTGTGGCTGTTGTAGATTTTGAGGTCAGGGAGTGAGACACCTCCCACTTTGTTGTTCTTAAGCAGTGCTTTGCTTATCTGCAATCTCTATCCTTTGCATATAAAGTTTGTGATCATTTTTTCCATCTCTTTAAAGAATGTTGTTAGAATCTGGATTGGGATTGCATTATATCAGTAGATTGCTTTGGGTAGTATTAACCTTTTTGCAATGTTAACTCTTACTATCCATGAGCGTGGTATATTCTTCCGTTTTTGTAACTCTCTTCTGTTTTCTTGGTGTAGTGTATTGTAGTTTTTTTTGTGTAGGTCTTTTGTTTCTCTGGTTAGATTTATTTCTAAGTATTTCATCCTTTGGGTGGGTATTGTTTTCCTAATTTTCATTTCAGGGCTGTCTTTATTAATATAGAGGAATCCAACTGATATTTGCATGTTTATATTGTTACCCGCCACTTTGTTGAATCTTCCAGTTAGTTGCGATAATTTTTTTTTTGCTGAGTCTTGGATTATTTCTATAGATAACACAGTGAAGTGTTGTGTGTGTGTGTGTGTATTTGACAAAATGTCTATAAAAAGATTATACCTTGGATCCTAGTTGACCTTTCCATTCACAAATAAAATTTGCATTCCCAAGACATACTTTAATGAAAATTTACTCATATCTGTAATAGTCTTTTGTTATGGCACTTGGGCTAATACATAAGACTGCAAAGTTATTTGAACTGCAAGGTCAGTGGTTCAAGCTCACCAGTGGCTCCTTGGAAACCTTTTGGGATCGCTATGGGTCGTAATTAATTCGGCAGCACTTAATTAACAACAACAGCAATAATAGTCTTTGCTTCTATTTTTCTGTTTCTAGACAAATGTAGAATTATTGGAGTAGACAATAATACAATAATACAAGAAACTGGCAAGTCATAACCCATTAACTTTGAAAATTGTATAACCATTTCCCAAGATCATAATGAACTTTCAAGTGTTATTTTATTTTTATGGAGTCAATTTAGAAACGAAATCTATTTTGTGTTTTGAGTTTGATTTCATCCTAACCAAAAACCAACTGAAAAAAAAACTTGTTCAATCTGTTAAAAGTCATTTTGATTATTATTAGGAATCGCAGATTTAGTTAAACTTTTTAGGTATACGTTGGAAACTTTGTTGCCCCACTGAGGATAATTTCTGTTTATTCTTGCTGACTATAGATCATTCATGTAGTCTGTGTTGTTTTTGGAGTTGCTAATGCTGTCAAGTCAATTCTAATCCATACACACCCTGTATAAGGGTCTGGTACAAGAAGCATCTGGTTAAGTTTGAACATCCAACTTTGTGGTTAGCAGCCCAGTGCTCATCCTACATTGCCATACCAGGAACTCCATGTATACTATTGTTGTTAAGTGCCGCTGAGGTGGTTCCGACTCACAGTGACCCTCTATAGGGTTTCTGAGGCATGTGCCTGTTGAATTTGAATTGCTGAACTTGCGGTTCAAACTGACCCTGAGGTCCAGCGCTTATCCTGTGGTGACACGTTTGGTTGCTTATGGGAGCTATTTCTGTCTGTGGACAATTGTCTTCATCTTTACCCCATTTTCACCTCTTTTTCTAGCATTGTATTTTCTGGGTGGGTACGTAAATTCTAATGTTGCCCTGTATCCATTTATATTCAACTCTTTCATATCTAATTCTCTTTTCTCTGTCAGTTTTTGGACAGAAAAGAAATATCTTTGTTTATGTAATAATATATGTGATCAGAATATTAATTGGAGTTTTTAAACGGTTTACTCTGAGAGAACTTTAAAAAAGTCTCTGGAATAGTGAAATTTACCCAAGAACTTTTTGAAGTTTTCTTATGTAAGGGCTTGACCCTTATACTCATCCAGTGCTTCAATTTTGTCTCTATCCCCAAAATGCTTAGCAGAGTTAGACACAAAGTCGACAGTTTATAAATAGTTTACATTACAGGGTAATTCTAAAATGTTGATTGAATTGCATAAATCACATTTTCAACAGCTTTTAATATCACCGTATACGTATGTTGTTGTTATGTGCCATGGAGTCGGTTCCGACTCATAGCGACCATGTACAGGGTTTCCAAGGCTATAAATCTTCATGGGAGTAGAAAGCCTCATCTTTCTCCCGCGGAGCAGCTGGTAGTTTCGAACTGCTGACCCTGAGGATAGCAGCCTGATTCGTAATTACTACGCTACCAGAGCTCCTAGTATACATATAGTGCATGGCATAATATCTGTGATTCAAATGCTTAGGTTTTACACTTCATACACTTGAAATTGCCAATTTCAAAAATAAAAAAAACTTTGTTTCCAGAGAATGGATAAATACATTGTGTAATGGTCACACATTGAATATTAGATTAATTGAAATAAGTTTTGCCTTTATGTGTTAACAAGAATAGATTTAAAAATAATCGTGTAGAATATTAACACATTTTCAAGTTTCTATAAGATGGTTATTTTTGTTTGTTTGTTTGTTTTTACAGCTTGACTGAAGGGGAGGTTATAAGTCATAAATTTATATGTTTTTAGTGTGCAGTTTTGTAATTTTTGACTTATTTATACATCCATGAAACTACCACAGTCAAGATAACATATCCTTCATCCCCCAAGCATCGTTTCTACCCTGCTCCATCCTCCATTTCTGACCCAGGCAACCACTGATCATCTTTTGACATTATAGTTTGTATTGTTTAGACATTTTATGTAAATGGAATCAATCATGCACTGTCACTTTTTGGTGGGGATGTAGGGACCTGGCTTCTTTCATTCAGTATAATTATTTTTTTGCTGAGTGTATAAATAGATAATTGCAGAGACTCTTTTGGGAAAAGATGTGGCAGTCTACTTCTATAAAGATTAACAGTTTTGGACAATCCTATGGGACAGTTTTGTCCCAAAGGGTTGCTCTGAATCAGAATCAACTTGACAACTCACAAGTTCTTTAAAATGGTGAATTGCATTGTTTGGTTTTGGGTTGTTAAGCCAATCTACATTATTGAGATAAAACAAACTTGTCATAGACTTAGCACCATTTTTGCATATCATTGGATTCAGTTTGTCAAAAATTTGATAAGAAGTTTTGCATCCCTGTTCAAGAGGCATATTGGTGTATACTGGTTTATTTTAATTGCTTGAGGTTTTGTTGGTTTTTGTTTTGCAGTATCTTGGTTTAGTTTATTAGTACTGCTGGCCTCATAGAACAATATGGGAAGTACTCACTTTTCTTCAATTTTCTAGAAGTGTTTGTACTAAAGTATTGATACTATTTTTGTTAAATATTTGAGAGAAATCTCCAGTGAAGTTGTGTGAAGCTTCTGGTTACCGCCATCTTCTAGGATGAACTCTGATGTTTATGCCTCTTAGGGTATGTTTCTATTTAGTGTAAATTGCCAAATTAATTAGTATAAGTTATTTGTAATATTATCTTACTATCCTTTTAATATTAGTGGGATCTTTTAGTATTAGTAATGTTTATTCCTAATTTTGGTAACCCGTCTTTGTGATGATGAAAATTTCTGTATCCTGACTGGATGATGAAAATGTTTGGCTCAGTCTAAACATGTGGTATGATTTCATAGAAGTATATACCATAAAACAGAACATAATGGGGGGTGAGGGGAAGAGAGCAAGGTGGTATCTGAATAAGGTCTGTACTTGAGTTAGTATTGTACCATTACCAGTTACCTTGGTTTTAAAATTTACTGTGGTTGTGTATGGTATTATCGTTGGGGGAACACTGGGTAAAGAGTACATAGGAACTTCTGGTGAAGTTGTATTTCAAGGTAAAAAGTTATAATAAGAAAAAAGGTTGCTTTAAAAAGGGAAAGGCTACCACTCTGAATGTTAAATTTATTTTTAGTGTTTGAACTGTTTAGAAATTGATTTATAATGTTCAATTTATTCTCTTATAGAACTTAAAAAAGTTTCATTTATCATTTTGAAAAGTTTAGTATGCAAGAATACTTTAAGACGTTTTGATAGTTTTGTTTTGCCTTTTGTATGTAGTTTTCTTTAATATTTATAGTAAGAATAAAAAAAAAAAGTCCGTTGGAATATCTGTTTAAATAATTGATTTATTTTAATATCAGTGTTATTCCACTCTACTTTTTTCTCTTTATAGCATTACCTTTAGTTCAAGTGGATGAGAAAGGTGAAAAAGTAAGGCCAAATCAGAATCGTTGCATAGTAATATTGCGTGAAATATCTGAATCTACCCCTATAGAAGTAAGTAATTTTTTCTATGAAGGATCCATGAAAATTATTGTGGGTATTTTTGTTTGCTTGGGTTTTATGTTTACTAGAAGATTTTCTGGAGGATGTGTTTTTAAGAGTAATACCTTAACCAGGATTTACATATAATGATACTTAAAAAGTGGTTCATTTATAAAAGTGGTTCTCAATTTTTTTGGTCTTAGAACTCCTTTGCACTTTTAATATCAGTTATATTTAGAGTTAATTTCAAGTATTTTGAAATTAAAAGTGAGGAAAGTTAAAAATATTTGTTTAAAAATAATCAATAAAAAGTTAAGATAAAGACATGTTTTATGATAAATTTTTTATGATAAATATTTCAAACAATATATTTAATAAAAAATTTAAAACAAGTAGCATTGTGAATACTACAGTAAATGTCAGTATAATTTACTGTCTGATTTGAGCTTATGTCAGAGTTTTTACTAACCAATAATTTTGCACTACCCACTCAAATGTCATCATAGTGAAAAAGGCAAAAATACCTTTTTAGTTTTGAAATCACTGGTTTAGGCAATACTTCTAGAAAATCACCACGTTAGATAGTTTAATAATAAAAGTAATGTCATTCTTGCATAGCTGTAAGTCTGTTAGAAATTATCCATTGTATAGTAATAAACTATTCATAGTTATGCTTTGAGATAATGAAGAAAGGTCCAGTATAAGGTTCTGGGAGTTTAGCTAATGAATTTCTTGGCCACTTCAAAATATAATATCCGCCTATTTTGGGAGCTCTTTAAAGAATCAAATAAGATAAAATTGGCATGTGTTTTCTACAATTCACATATTTTAAGGAAAAGCTTTTCGTACTATAAATCTTTAAAATGCCTTTTCTATAGGCATTTAATAATAGAAATGTCTAGATGCCAGTTCTTCCCATAATGAAGTAGAAATATTACCATTATTCTATTATTGCTACTAAGATTTGCCTTTTTAGATGATTAAAAGGATCAGGTTTTCTATAGGGATCCTACTTTGAAATTTGATGTGGTTGAGTTTAATTACTATCCTGCTTTTCTCATTATAGGATATCTTATTCTGGCAATTGAATGCCTGCTAGTTTTTGATTGGATGCCATAAATGTTTGAATTTTACCTTGCTGTTGTTAAGTGTCATCAAGTTGGTTCTGACTTATAGCAACCCTATATAGGATTTCCACCAGCCAGTGGTTAGCATTCCAGTGCTTGTCAGATAGTGCCGCTCCAGGACTTCTTTGCCTTATTGGGTACTGAATAGTTTCGTATTCCTACACAGATCCTTAAGCTTTGTTTTGAGGCACAGTTAAGTTACTTGGAACTAGTTTAATCTTTCTGGACTTAGGTGACACCAAGTAACCTTTACCTTAGCTGTTATGTGTCTCCACTATGGAGGCAGTACCTTTCTGAGTACTCTGATATTTTTGGAAGTTAGGGTTTCTACTCTAACTGGTTGGAAAACAAGCCAGTCCCAGTTCTATGTGAGTTGTATGTAGGGTTAGTTCCATCTGATTTTTTCAAGTGGTTTTATCCCAGCGTCGGTAACATTTTTTCATGCATGTGCTGATCAGTACTAAGTTGAATACCTAGGGAGCACCCTCTGGAAATCTCGGGAGCTCTTTTGTTGTGCAGCTTTCTCTTCTCCAGTACTCTCCCTTGAGAATTCTAGCCATATTGGCTTCCCTGAACTCCCAACTCTACTACCTCCTCCACTTGCCACCTGGGCTAATAAACTGAGGTCTTTGTAGGGCTCACCTTGTTTGTTTCCCCTCTGCCAGAGTTCAGTGCTTTGTACTGTGTAATGCCCAGCGTCTGAAATCATTCTTAAATATATTTTGTTTTTTTATGTTTTCTTGGTTCAGATAAGAGAGTAAATCTGTTCCTTTTTCACTCTTACCTTGCCTGTAGCAAAAGTCCAGCTTTTTTTTAATTTCTTAACTTGGCTTTTTAAAAAAATTTGTGTAGTTGTCAGACTATGTCATAAAACATAAAGATAATTTCATGTTGTTGTTGTTACTGTGTGCCGTGGAGTCGGTTCTGACTCATAGCGACCCTACACAGGGTTTCCAAGGCTGTAAATCTTTACAGGAGCAGACTGCCTCATCTTTCTTCCGTGGAACCGCTGGTAGTTTCAAACTGCTGACCTTGCGGCTCACAGCCCAATTCGTAACCACTACACTACCAGAGCTCCTTAGCTTAGTTTAATGGTATTTGGGGAATAGGAAAAGTTATCAATATGTTATGTAATTTTTCCCCCCATAGCAGTAGAATCCTTACTCAATTGGCCCCACTTCAAACTTTTGAATTTTCATACTTTTGAATTTTAATAGATACCATACTTGAAGGATATGGTCCATCAAAGAATGTTTCGTTTTGATGAGGGCAAAAGTAGCATTGTTGAGAATTAATTTTTAAATACTCTGTTACCTACAGGAAGTAGAAGCACTTTTTAAAGGAGATAATCTACCGAAATTTATAAACTGTGAATTTGCCTATAATGATAATTGGTTTATCACATTTGAAACAGAAGCTGATGCGCAACAGGTAAATCCTTTCCACTGCCACCCTACCCCCCATAAAGCTTGTAATTTACCAGTAATAATAATATATAGTGGGATTACATTCAGGCTTTGATAGACCTTGCTCACCATATTTTAAGTAAGCAATTATTTCATTCAGCTACTGAATTAATTACTGGTTCATCTTATTTACAAAGGTTAACACAATGATGCTTTTGGTGATTTTGCCCTTAGGCTTACAAATACCTACGAGAAGAAGTCAAAACTTTCCAAGGAAAACCCATTAAGGTAAGCAGGGACACTGGCTATACTTTGGTCATATTCAGATCAGTATTCTTAAATATTCTAATAGAAATTTAATATTTTCCAACAGGCACGGATAAAAGCAAAGGCAATTGCTATAAACACATTTTTGCCAAAGAATGGATTTAGACCTCTGGATATGAACCTTTATACCCAGCAGCGTTATACATCATTTTATTTACCTCCAGTATATAATCCCCAGCAACAGTTTCCTTTGTACAGCTTAATTACCCCACAAACATGGTCAACAACCCATAGCTATCTGGATCCCTCCTTGGTAAGTCTTTTCCTTTATTTGCAATTTATTTTATTTAACAGAAATTTATATTGTAGACACTGTATTAGATACACGTTGAAGGATTAAAATCTTCCATCAAATCTAAGAGCCAAATATATATATATTTATAATTTGCCATAGTTAACCATAGCCTTTGAGTTACATTGTTGTTCATTGCTGTCGAGTTGATTCCAAATCATAGCTACCATGTAAGGATTTACAGGAATCTGCTGGTGGATGTGAGCCACCAGCCTTGGGGGTAGCAGCCCAGTGCTTATCCTATAGTGACATCAGGACTCCATTAGAAAGATTGTTGTTGTTGTTGTTAATTGCCATCGAGTCGGTTCCAACTCTTAGCGACCCTGTACAGGGTTTCTGAGGCTGGAAATCTTTATGGGAGCAGAAAGCCTTGTCTTTCTCCCGCAGGACAGCTGGTAGTTTCGAACTGCCGACCTTGCAGTTCACAGCCCAGTTTGTAACCACTACACTGATGGACTGGATATCAGGAATATGTGTGACTGTCCTTGAAATTGAATTCTGGGTTAGAAACAGACTACTGATTGTGAGAATAGATATGGATTAGTAGAATAAAGGTATGCATGAGGCTACAAAGTAGGTTTAATGGAAATGACATTTAAGTATAGAGCATATACAAGATTATGGTTAGGAAGCAAAAATTGAGTTTGTAACTTTGAAAATGTTTTCGCATCTAAGACCAGGAACATTAGAATGGACCATCAGGCTATATGTTGCTCTGGCTTTGTTATTGTTGTTAAGTGCTGTGGAGTCAGTCAGTTCTGACTCATAGCGACCCTCTTTAGGGTTTCTCAGATGCACCTGGTGGCTTTGGACTGTCTACCTTGCAGGTCAATCCGACCTTGCATCCCAGTGCTTATCCTACAGTGCTGCATCACTCTGGCTAGTAGAAGGAAATTAAGAAGATACCTGTGAACCAAGTATCCCAGTAGGTGTGGGGACGTAACCTGAAGTTCTATTGTTAGTACTTACATGTTTAGAAAGAATGATCTTCAAAAAGAGTTAATTTAGTTTTATTTGTTGGTATCTGCTCTGTTACTACACGGCAGAATGTAAAAATTAATAAATGCTGCTGCCTTCCTATAAAAGACCTCATAGTATAGGAAAGATACCTATATCAAATAGGCAGTAGTTGCAAAAACAGAGGCCATATACAAAATATCTTAGAATATAATAATTTGGGATCTTCTAAGACATCATCATATTGTCTTTGAAGTTGAGTTTTTTAAGTTAAGTATGAGTTTATCCTACCCCACCCACTACTGTCAAATCAATGTGACTTAGACTCATAGTGAGCCTATAGGACAGCAAAGAACTGCTCCTTAGGGCTTTTGAAGCTGTGTGTCTGTAAAGAGCAGACAAGCTAATCTTTTTCCTGTGGAGTGACTGGTGGTTAGCAGTTCAGAGTTAATCCACTACTCCATTAGGGATCCTTTCTGGTGTATCAGAAAGATTCAGAGAAGAATGCTTTATGAGACTAAGCAGCACTCACAAAAACACGTTAGTGTGATTAGTAGTGAGCTGAATCAGAGGGAGACTAGTAAGTTCTATCAGAATCAAATTATAAAGGTTTGTACGTGGTATCCTGAGTTACTTGGACCTTTATCTTGTAGGCTAGGGAAGTCATATAAGGTTTCTAATCTCGGAAATGAAGCCAGACTCTATTTAGAAAATAGCTCTTGTGGCAGTATCAAGGACACAAACTGCTGGAGACAGAGAAATGTATTAGGCTTTTGTAATAATCAAGAAGAAATTCTCAAAGGGGCCCATATCCCCTGACCCCTGAAGTCTAGAACCACTTTCACTAAAAGATTGGGTATACAAGTAGCTAGAATTGTTTCTTATCTATAGTGTATGGATCCTAATGGTACTGAAATATACTACGTATTTGAAATATTTACTACATTCTGTAGAAGTATAGCCATATAGTTCCATTTTTAAAAAATACATATTAAGAGAACTTTAAAAAGAAATACATAGTTCATAAAATCTTGCTGTTGAATACTCTCCAAACTTACTGAACTACTGTGTTTGTCTTATTTAGTTCTTGAACCAAGTTGTTTCTCTATTCATATTTATCCTATTTTGGATTAAGATCACTTGGGTTCCTGAATCCATTTTCTCACCTTCTGTTTTACATATAGATAATTACTCGGGACAGTTATTTTGGTCTTGTTTGTTTATATAAAGACAAGTCCCCCATTCTCTTTACTTGCTTTACACTATATTGTATCATTTTTAGCAGAAACAGAGATGGTATTTGTTAGTTCTGAACAAATTTATGTTTTAGATTATTGTGTTTGCAGCCAATTTATTTTTAAGCTTTTGAGCAAAATTACTCAAATACCAGGATCCTATATATAAAAATGGAGTCCTGATGTAGCACAGTGGGATAAAGCATTGGACCACGAGGTCCATTGGAACCATAAGGTGTGTGATTCATACTCATCAACCGCTCCTTGGAAAATATGTAGAGTCGCTATGAATTTGAACTGACTTAACAACACTTAACAACAATGGTGGGTGGTGGTGGTTATGTGTCGTAGAGTCGATTCCCGCTCATAGTGAATCCTGTACAGGGTTTCCGAGGCTGTAAATCTTTACGGGAGCAGAAAGCCTCATTTTGTCTCCTGCAGAACAGCTGGTAGTTTTGAACTGCTGACCTTGCGGTTTGCAGCACAATTTGTAACCACTACGCCACCAGAGCCCTTTTTAACAACAATAGCATATGGGAAAGTACAAATTTTACAACTAAGATTATATGAAATTATATAGAACAATCAAGTTAATTTGATTGATCTTCTCAGTAATCTCCAAAATCTAGTTCCGAATTAAATGCCTCTTTTTGAGTCCTGGTGTGATGCTGTTGGATAAGGTAAGCAGTTCAAACCCATAGCTGCCCCTGGAAACCCTGTACAGGCTCTCTGTGAGTTGGAACTAACGCATTGGCAATTAGCAACAAAAACTAGTGTGTTTGATAGTATTTCTAAATAGAGCTGTATTGCATATTCTCAAATAATTGAAGATGCTTAGCAAAGTTTTAAGTTGTTGTTGTTAAGTGCCGTCGAGTCGGTTCCGACCCATAGCGACCCTATATACAGGGTTTCCGAGGTTGTAAATCTTTATGGGAGTAGAAAGCCTCACCTTTCTCCCGCGGAGCGGCTGGTAGTTTCGAACCGCTGACCTTAAGGTTCGCAGCCCGATTCGCAACCACTACGCTACCTTTCTTATCCAGAATTTCCCTTTATAGCTTCCATTAAAAAAAAAAAATTGGAATGATTTTCTTTTGGTCCTAAGCTGTCTTTCATAGCCTTTTTATATTATAATGCTTTCAGTTAGCTCTAGTTAAGGTGGCATGCTTTTTTTCTCACCGAAAACAAGAAATTTGTACATATCTCTGTCAACTTAGTGAAAACTGATGGTCTGGATGGAAGGTACCAACGAGTTAAATGCCTTTGAACCCATTAAGAAATGTTGATTACACAGAAAACGTTTGGAACTACATAACATTTTATGTAAGATCATAAGGGCTTTTAAGGACCCTGTGGCCCTTAACTAATTTCCTTTTGAATCTTCTTTATGTATATGTCATGCATTATCATCTTAAATTGTGACATGGGTAATAATTATTAATTATCTTAAAATACCATAATCAAACAAGAGTTGTATAGAATAAAAGGTTTTTTTTTTTGTTGTTGTTGTTTTTTTTAATGGTCCTTTCAAAAGCTGTGATTATGAAATGCAAGGGTACTTAAAAAAAACTTGTTGAAAAATTCCATTATCTTTTAATTCCATTTTCCCATGAACTCTTGAAGCACCATCATAGAACCAAGTTAGTAGCAGTATCACTGATTGGGAACTTTGATGACGTTTAGTAAAATCATTGGGAATAAAGAAGAATTACTGCTTACCAGTAATAATGTTGTTGTTGTTGTTATATGCAGTGGAGTTGGTTCCAACTCATAGCGACCCTGTACAGGGCTTCTGAGGCTATAAACCTTTATGGTAGCAGAAAGCCTCATCTTTCTCCTGCGGAACAGCTGGTAGTTTCGAACTGCTGGCCATGAGGTTAGCAGCCCAATTCATAACCACTACACTACCAGAGCTCCTTACCAAAGTCCAAATGCTTAATCTAATGATACTAATAATAACCAGTAATGTAGGAACTTATTATTAGTATCATTAGATTAAGCATTTGGACCTCTTCAGGCAACCACAGTACCTTTCTCTGTTCAAGCATTTGTTATGTGATTATGAACAAGTTTCTTTCCTTTATAGTATCAATTTTTACAAGTCTAAAGATGTCTTTTTCATTGAATTTGTATTAGGATCGACTGAGGCAATGCAGAAAAGGTTCTTAGCCATTATACTGTCAATTGTGAGTGTTCATTAATAATAATCTTAAGAAATGTTTTCCTCAGTCTGTGAATATTTTTAAGTGTGTAAAAGGGGACGTAACATCTGTGAAGATCCAAGAATGATCTAGGTATCCACAAGATAAAATAGCACTAACCACATTGAATCTGATATTTGGTTTGTTTACTTTGTTTTGTTTTTTGTTTTTTTTAATGAATCTAGGTAACTCCATTTCCAAATACTGGATTTATAAATGGGTTTACGTCTCCAACCTTCAAACCTGCAACATCTCCACTGACTTCACTTAGACAGTATCCTCCTAGAAGCAGGTAAGTTCCATACGTCATTAAAATGCTTGTGAATTACGAGTTAATATTTTTCCAATATATTTATAACAAAAAATTTTTTCTATCTTGCATACTTTAAAAATGAAAGAAAAATATCTTTTAAGCCTTGGTATTCTAAGTCGTAACCATAAGTCACATTTATTAAATCAAATGACTGCTTTTGCTGATATATTTGATGACTCAGTAATGTTCATCAGGGGTAAACCACTTGTATTTTTATGCAAATTATGTACATGTTATATGGTTGGATTCTGTTTTTTGCAAACCATGCAATGCCCTTGTACTTTGATTTCCTATGCGTGCTGTGTGCATAATCTGTGAGGATACTATATATGAAGCATAGTATTACTTTTTGTAAAGATTACTAAAATCTATGCTGTAGGTACCTATAAAGGAGCCATGGTGGTGCAGAAGGACTCTTGGGGGCAGTTCTATTCTGTCATACAGGGTCACTATGAGTCAGAATCGACTCGATGGTACCCAACAACAGTTGCCTATGTGAAGGATAGTTTTTTTTCCTCTCCCAATAAAAGTTTCTGTGGCAACTTGCACCTGTGTATGTCTGCTTTTTAATTTGGACCTGGACTTAAAAATTGCTAAGTAGAACACTGACAGTTTATCAGATATGAGTTCATTAACTTAATTGACATTGTCAATATTTTATTAAAAAAACAGATTTTAGCTTAGATGTTCCTGTGTAAATGTGCTCGATATGTAATGCACTGATCATTTTATAACTGCATATATACAAAAATTTTATTTATAGGAATCTTAGCAAATCACATCTGCGTCATACAATTCCTAGTGCAGAGAGAGGACCTGGATTATTAGAAAGTCCTTCAATATTTAACTTTACTGCTGATCGATTAATTAATGGTGTCCGGAGCTCACAAACAAGGCAAACAGGTCAAACTAGAACACGGATGCAAAACCCTTCCAATTATGGCAAGAGAGAGATTGCAGCTGGGCGAGTGGAGCAGAGTAGTCTCGAATCATCTCCTGGTTTAGGTAGAGGAAGGTGAGTTCTTCAAATATTTTTTGAACAGGTACCACGTACCTATCATAAGCTATTAATATTTTTAAAGTTGCTATACTTTGGCTAGGAGTCCTGGTGTGGCTCTGTAGGATAAGCACTGGACCGCAAGGTCAGTTTGAACTGCAAGGTTGGCGGTTCAAATCCACCAGCCGCACCTCAGAAACCTTATACAGGATCGCTGTGAGTCGGAATCGACTCAGTGGCACTAAACAACAACATATTTTGGATAAGGAGCCTTGGTGGCCCAGTGGGTTATGCATTGGGCTGCTAACTAAAAGGTTGGCAGTTCAAACCCACCAGCCACTGCATAGGAGACAGAGTTGGTAGTCTGCTTTGTAAAAATCAACCTAAACTAAAACCCACTGCCATTGAGTCAATTTTAACTCATAGTGACCCTGTGCAAGTCCTCTTTCCTCAGCAGATCAGATGGTAAGTTGGAACTGCCAAATTTTGTGGTTAGTAGTCCAGTGCTTATCCTATAACGTACCACCTTCTTCGCACTCTCCTCTGGGAAACCCTTTAGGACAGTTCTACTCTGCCCCTAGGGTCACTATGAGTTGGAATTGACTCCACGGCATAGGTTTAGGGTTTGGGTTTTATACTTTGGTTATGTTTTATAATCATTTAAAAGTAGATCTCAGAAAAATTGAAGATTGTAAACATCAAAGGTTTTATATAATTGCCATGAGCCATTTTCTTAAGAGCAGTGATTTAAATGATTTCATCCTTTTTTATGATATCAAATTGTTAAAGAGAGAACTGTAGATAGAATTGGGATGTTTTAGGTCACAGTCATGATTTGCAGAGTATTTGGAGCTTGACAGCTGCCAGGCCCTTAACTTTGATCTAAGTGTAAAATTTTTGATCCTTCCTTTCCACCCCCTGCCAGAGCCTTACTCTACAAGTTGCTAGCCTTACTTTATCTTGTTCTGTCTGGAAATAAGATAGAGTAAACAGATAAATGAAATTTATAGCCCGTAGACTATAAATTTCTATCTGTACAGAATTATTTGTAAACAAACTGTTATGGGTGACTATACTTACTCCTATCCTAGGTCCAGTGTTTGAATACCATTGATTCCACAGTGTTTGCTGTCATTACCATGGATTTTTTTTTTTGCATCATGAAATAGACATATTCTTCTCATTTTATTGATGCCACATGCTCTTCTCTTTCTTACTGTCTTGTCTTCTGTCACTTATACCTCCATTAGAGAGATGAGATTAGGAAAGATGCTGGCAAATCAAGGGGTTTGCATTTAGTCAATGAAATCTTAACCAGCGTTGATAAATCAAAACTAGGTTTTTTCCCCTTCATGACTAGGCCAGTGTTAATTTGATGTCTATCATAAGGAAATCCTCCTCTGACACCAAGTTAACACTTAGCAAGATACTTAACCTATTCAAGCTTTTCTGTATTTTTTTTTTCCCTTTAAAATCTACTTTGAAAGGTTTCAATGAAAATATTTCTAACTTTTCTTTACCTATGTATATAGCACAGTGCTCTCTCGTCTTGGTACACTGTGTACTTACAATGCAATTTGGGATTATTAAGTATAAAGAGGAATCCTGGTGAGGAATCTTGAGCTAATTAATTTACAGTTATTAAATCAGCATTTATTAAGTATTTATAGGATTATACAGTAGAGCAGAAATAGCAGTAGCATTTAGTAGACCTATCACTGGGTGTGTCAGGCAAACAAAAGCCTCTTTAGATATTTTAACAAAGTTTTATATAAAATTGGTATAAAAGCAGGTATTGCCAACTTTTCAGGCAAAAGAATCGATACACAGATAGTAACTACAGGAAGCAACTACCAACCCTAAGCCTGCAGATCAAAGGGAAGAGTTAGGGGTTATTAGAACCTAGAAGGGGGATAGTAGAGGAAGAGAAACCGTGCAGCGCTTGGGACCCCAACCACCAAGGAAGGGATGCTACTCAGACTGTTGCTGATACCTCCCAGGGGATGTCAGTCGGATGATGCTCGTATTTTTACACAGTGAGAATTGTTTTGACAGTATAGAAGAAATGCAAACTGGTAGCAACTGTTGCTTCTAAAGTGAAGGACAATTTCCAGAGTGACATAGACAGAACAGCATGTGAATAGGAAGGGCCAAGTTCCAGTCATTTCCTGGAAAATGAAAAATAATGGTTTGCAGAATCCCAGCCACAGTATCACAGAAATAGAGTATGACATTGGTGTGTCTGAAGCCACAAGTTAGTATCTTAATAACCAACGTTTTCTGTTTGACTACCCAGTTCTTCGTACATAACGTTCAAGTATTTAAACTTGAAACTACAATAGCAAGTTTATTATTTTGTACCAGTTTTATACAAATGAAGCCTCTCTCTATCATCTTCAGCAAAGAAGTTATGCTCCCACCTAAATAATCTATAGCCTAGAGAATACATTACCAAAAGATTATAACCCAAAGCCACAATCTTTAATAAAATACAAGGAGGTGAGAAGAATTTCATTAAAGTGGGCCACATATCTTCACCCAAGACATTAGGTGATGAGGTTTCTCACTAGTGATTTGATTCAACTGATTAAATACTTCATTCGTAAAGGACTTGAATCTACTCCCATAACATCTTTATTTTGGGTTTGGGTTTTGTTTTCCGTTAATTTTCTATTAGACAAGAAGTACTAAGAGACATTTCATAGAATCTGTTACGTTCTCCCAAGATCAGCAACCCCTGGATTAGTCGCCCCAGCCAATAAAGTAACCTTCTGTGCCTGTTGATTTAGTGGAATGAGGAACCACAAATGATGACTAGGTAGCTTTTTCAATCTCTCTTTAAGTGAAACTACTGTTCTATCATCTGGTGGTACTTTTTTTTTTGGCAGGAGATCAAAATTATTAGAATACAGAGTTGTGGGAAGAGGAAGGTAAAATTCTGCTAGTGAGTTATTAAGTAAAATAGTGAAGAGTTATTTCCATTTATATTGCATGATTCTTCAGACCACATATCTTGGCTGTGGCACAATTTTGTATTCACTGAGTAAAAGCATATTCTATAGGAACAGACTACATCTTTTTTCCTATAGAGCAGCCAGTGGACTTGATTTTTTGCCATACTTATGATCAAGAAGTGTTACGCCCTGTATAACTTCATCTTCCTACTGTGGATACAATATACCTGTTATGTCTGGAGAAAGAAGCTAGATATATCTTTTCACCTGATTTTTAAGGATCTCTTTTGTCATTGATGCCTTTTGGCAAACAGGCACTTGCAGCACAAATGTCTTCACACTTTGTCCATTCCATGAGGCCCATCCACATACCTCTTCCCACGATCTTGTCATCAGTCTTTCAACCTGTCTTTTGCAAGTCTAGAATCTAACAGCCAAATTTTTATCTCCCTTGTTGGTGAATTGATGTAAATCCATACCTTTCTGTCATACCCCTATACAGGAAGAGTAGACAAGTTACTTGAAATTTTGTCCACTTGGAAGGTTTCCTTTCAACATTCATTTTTAGGCGCACTCCTGAGGCAGTTGTAATGTTGGAGCAGTCTTACATATTGTGCAAAACAATCTGTAATCCCAGTCCAAATGTTTTTCTCCTTAGTTAGATGAATTAAAAGACATGTTAATGAGGCCATTGGTGTGGATGGAGAGCAAGCAGGCAATGCAGCAGGTCTAGTTGTTCCAGGAGCCTGAGCTTTCTCTTCTTGCAGGTCAGTCTCATTTGCACTCTCTCTCTGTGATGATGAGTTGCTATTATATTTTTCCAGTTTTGTGACTTAATGCCCCATTCATGACTGCAGGGACTAGTCTGTTTGGCACAAAAGTTTAAGGACCCATATAGCATCCCAGTGTGGCACAATTGAATTGTAGTTCTGATTAGTTATGTCATCTTGGACAAGACTGGTTTTCAGTTTTCTGTGCAATAAAGGGATTCATCAAGATTATTTCTAAACTCCTTTCCAGCTTATATAATACAAGACCTTTAGGCAAGTCTTTGCATTCAGTTAAAATGACAAAGGGATAAATAAATACACTGATATTCAAAGGTAAATTGTTAGACCAAGTAAGCCATGAAAAATGTCTTAGCCATCTTTGTCTCCTCTCAGTGCCTTCCATGAAGTGGACACTTAGTAAGTGTGTGTTTTCTGTTCAGAACACTTAAGAGCATAACATGGAATCACTGCTTATAGTTGGGTATAATTTTATATGGCAGGAGTTTAGAATACTTCTTACAAGGCTGACAGTAGTTGTTGTTGTTGTTGTTATGTGCCATGGAGTTGGTTCCGACTCATAGCGACCCTGCACAGGGTTTCCAATCTTTACGGGAGCAGAAAACCTCATCTTTCTCCCTTGGAACAGCTGGTAGTTTCGAACTGCTGACCGTGAGAGTAGCAGCCCAATTCATTACCACTATGCTACCAGAGCTTACAAGGCTGCCAGTAGATACAGAAAATTGTTAAGGTTTAGAAATCCTCATTTGGCAAAGAGTAGTAAGCCATTGAAGTATAAGAATAAGGATAGTAAGGGAGATGGATTAGATTATTTTGATGATATGCATTTGATAATTTTTGTTACCCATTTTTGTCTTTTAACGTCAGATTTTTAACTTTTATTTATTTGTTTAAATCCTGAATTTCCTGAATCAGACTTGAAAACTTCCCAGTCAGTTTTGTTGGGTGCCGTCGAGTCAATTGCAACTCATAGAGTCGTCATGTGATGAGTGGAGATGTCCTCGTATGGTTTTCTTGGCTGTAATTTTTACAGGAGCAGATTTCCAGGTCTTTCTCCAACAGAGCCATGTTGTGGATTTAAATCACCAACTTTTCTGTTAGCTTAACCATCGCACCACCAGGGTTCCTTTCCTAACCAGTATCTCTTTTAAATATTTTTCCTGATTCATAGAACTCTCTCCTCTTTTACTATGTCTCAAATGTCTCTCTTACACTTCCTTTTAGACTTTCCATCCCTTTTGTTCTCCAATACTTCAATCTGGTTATTTTCTACACAACTAATCCTCTTTTCAGCTTTGTCTAGGCTTACTATGTAAAATAGTTAAATCTGAATTTGTGGTAATTGTTTTGAATAAGTATATAAAAAATTATTGCCTTCACTTTTTTATATACTGGCAAGTATATATATTAAAAAATTTTGACATTTCAACAGTATTCACATATACAGGCAAGTGACATTAATTATGTTCATTATATTGTTCAACCATCACCCTTTATGAAGAATACTTTACTGGGAATAGAATATTTAACTAGGATGGCTATTATTTTATTTCATAAACATTCCATGGTTGTCTGGCTTTTCTTGCTTCTCTTGAGAATTCTGTTAAATTCTAGTAAGAAGGGGCATACTTCAACATATATATATATATACTTTCTGAAATTCATATTCAACTTGGTATTCTACATTTTTCTTTGCTAAATATGACAACTCTAGTTATATTCAGTTTGCTATCAAACCCATTTAATTGTGATCTTAATTTTAGTTACTATGTTTTTTTATTCTCAAATTTCTATTTCTAGATCTTTTATAGATTCTAGAGTTTGGTGAAATGCTTCATTGTTAACAGATCATTTTACCCTTAAAAAAAAAATGTCTAAACAGCCAGCAAGTCAATTTTTTTTTAACCTATCAGCTATCAGTATTGGTCCTTGATAATAAAATATTTGTGTTTTGCTTAGTATTTTAGAAAATCAAGTCATCTTAAATGATTACAAAACAATAAAGACTGAACTGATAGTTTTCTTTGAATGTGTTTGTGTAAATATATTTCGTTTTTGTTTTTTTGTTTTTCAAAATCCAAATAGGAAAAATTAATGGTTTTTCTTTCTTTCTTTTTTTTTTCTGCTTTCTACTTCTCTAGGAAAAATTCTTTTGGCTATCGGAAGAAAAGGGAGGACAAGTTTACAGTGAGTTTACAAAGCATATGCCATTTTACTAGACATTTAAATCTAATTTACAATGAACAAGCATGAGATTTAATTAATAGAATTAAGGTTAAGATATATTAACGAGCATTTTTACAAGAATTTTTTTCTTTTTTTTTCAGTATCTAGTAAATAATAACTGACCTTTTTGTTAGTATAAAGGAAAGAGATGTAATGTTTTTAGAAATATCGAATGGTAACCATTTTTCTAATAGTTATGTACGAGAGTGAGTCAGTGTTTTTCTGCACTCCAGTTATGTTAAAACTCCCATCCACATCCATGGCTGATGACAACATTTGAGCATGCAAATTAAATGATTCTATCGAATAGACGAGTGACAGTGGAGTATGTGACAAATCATTTGCAAATCAGTCATAGCTCAGTCTATGAAATAATTCACTACAGACTTATGTTATAAAAAATTTATGCAAGATGGGTACTGAAACAACTCTTGGAAGAGCATAAACAGAAGTGTTTGGACATCTGCAAACAAAATTTGGACGAATCCTTGAAGGAAGGTAAAGTTTCTTTAAAAAAAAAAATTATTGGTAATAAGGCATGGATTCATCACTATGAGCTTGAGAGTAAACGGCAGAGTATTGAATAGAAACATCCTCAATCACCAACCAAGAAAAAAGTTCAAAAGTCTACCATTAACTGGAAATTTCATGCTTACAGTTTTCTGGGATTCTCAAGGGCCAGAATTGTAACTATCACGAAGAAAGTTCAACAATCAACAGTGCTCATTACAGTGAGATGCTCTTTGCAGAGCTGAAACCTAAACTTCAGATTAAATGCAGAGGACTAAACTTGCCTGATAATACACATCCACGAACCTCTGCCCACGCTGTGGACGCTCTGCAACACCTTCGTTTTAAGTAAAGTGTTAAAGCATCCTTCTGTAATTCTGATCTTGTTTCACTAGACTTTCATCTATTTGTTCCCCTGAAAGCAGCCCTTCAAGGACAAAGATTTACCTCTAATGAAAAAGTAATGGCAGTAGTGCATTCATGGCTCTCAGCTTAGCCTAATATTTGAATGTTTAAATTCAAAATGTGGAAGCTTGTTCAGAGATGGACAAAGTGTATTGCAATGCAAGGAGATTTTGTCAAAAGATGATGTATTTGTCTTTTCTAAAAGTTGATTAAAATAAATCCTACAGTCAGCATACAGATTTTTTTTTTTACTCTTGTCTCTTATAATAAATGCAGCCAAGAGCATATTACTGCACATACCCAGGTGAATTCTTCTGTCTTGGCTATAATATCATATAATTTAAAGTAACTGGAATCATTAATTTTTAGCAAGCAGAACAAGCTTCTCTCATATAGTAATTGGTTGATCAGAAATATTTTTCATTTGAAAAAATATTTTATTATGCAACCACTGTATACGAGGAGTCCTGGTGTGGTGCTGTTTGTTAAAGCACTGGACCCCAAAATCAGTTTGGTCATTGGTTCAAATTAATCAGCCACTCCTCGGAAGCCTTATATTTGGTCACTATGAATCGGAACCAATTCTGTGGGCCTTAACAACAATATATAAAACGTAGTCTTGATGTGGCGCTGTAGGATAAGTCCTAGACTGCTAACTGTGAGTGAGGTTAGCAGTTCAAATCCACCAGTCATTCCCCAAAAACCCCTGTATAGGGGCGCTATGAGTCAGAACCAACTCAATGGCACTTAAGAAACATACAAAGCAGTTTTGTTTTCAGCTAAAACATGGGGTCATGACAAACCCACAAATATATAAGTTTATGTGACTAGTAAGTGCCTGAGAGGTGGTCACTTTTGGCTTGAGTTGATTAAACCAAGTTTCTCATGGGATAATATATATGCTGGGTTTTAATGAAAGTTGGTAATGGACCTTCAGCATATAATGACAAGCATATATTCTAGGCAGTGTCCATGAAGACATATAAGAAAGTGTATTTTGTGGGCTTACAGATGTAGAATTTCAAACATGAAGAACTGGGGCTGGAGGGGAGGCCTTGAGAAAAATCCTTGGTGCAGCCCACTGACCCATAATGTAGGTGCATTCTCATTATAGAAGACAGATTTTCTTTGTGGAGAACTTAGAACATATTAGTAGTAAATAATGTTAAGTACTGTCCAGTCAATTCCAACTCATAGTGACCCTGTATAAGGTTCCCAAAGAGCAGCTGGTGAACTTGAACCACCAACATTGCAGCGCATTAACCCACAGCACCATACCAGCACTTCAGTAAATCAACACCCAGAATTCTACTATTAAATGTCATTTTAGCCTGTTTTTTTGGATAAGCCTTTGGGAAAGCGGTTAATGTTTGATTTCAGTTGTTAAAGTTTTGGAGTCTTATAAGCATTTGAACTAGCAAAACTACTGTCTGAATACTTATTATGAAGTGTGCCAGGCATTGTTAGGTACCTTAATTGAATTATCCTCATTGGACACTAAATAACCTTCAGAGGTAAAAAAATTTTTTTTCAAAATTGCCATATCTGTCTAATTTGTTTTTTGTTTTCCTGATTCTTGTGTTCATACTTGATAACTACTTGGAAGCTCAGAAGTATGATTCATATTATAGAAAGTATACCTGTTGTTAATATTTTCATATATGAGACTTAGAAATTTTAATAACTTAAAAAATTTACAGATACATCAATGTGAGCGTATTTGGGCTGTACAAGTCCATAGGACCAGGAATAGCATTCACTCTTCACTTAAAGCCATTCAAATTCTAGAAAAAATTGAATACTATCTTCAGAATCAAATACCATATGTAGGCTCTGTTATTTTGTAACTGTTATATCTAAACATTCTTGCTTGTTTCTGTTCCTAAGAATCAAAGTTTAATAAATTTTATGAGTTCTTTTTCTAAAAATATTTGTCTTCTGAAAACTGGTATTCATCTGAAAAATACACAGATGTTTAAAATAAAAGATGTTTTAAAAGGTCAGTGGTTAAAACTTACCAGCTGCTCCTCAGAAACCCTATGCAGGGTCTCTGTGAGTCGGAACTGACTTGACAGCACTTAACAAGGTCATAATGTCTAAGTATAATTTAGAACTTTTCTAGATTATTTTGAGTAATATTATGCCATATATTTAATATAGTAGAGAAATAGGCATAATGCACAGAACCTACCATGGAGTTTCTGTCACCTGGTTCCACTTAAGCGGTTTTCATTTGAGCTTTGTCATATTTTCTCCTCATTCTACTTATAATAGGGAGTGATCTTCCTGTTAGTGTTAGATTTGGGAAAATGTTGTTCCTTTCAAGTTAGGTGAGACCGCGACTGTTACCAGTTTTAAGAGTACTTGAATGATACCTAAATATAAACGTATTTCTCTTTTTTGTGTCTGGTATCCTCCAACCAAGAAACTGGGTTTTTACAAACTAACTTCTCACTTGTTAAAACAAGTTGACAGTTATTTTTTTCAATAAAAGTATATTACTGTCTTGTTTTGATAATTGGGGCTTGTAAATGAACTTGGTTATCATTGTGCTGCATTTACTTTCTTGAAATCAGTCTAAGAATCTTACACTTTAAAAAAAATTATTAACACTCAAAAGTGTTATAATAAGTTAATATTAAGATAACTGAACAGCTAACATTTTTATTTAACCACTGTTTTTTTTCAAATGGAAATCTTTATAAACAATTCTTTGATAGGTTATAGGAAATGAGACAGTTAGTAATTTTGTGTTTCTTTGAATAGTTTCTTTATTATTATTGACTTTTTACATATATTGTTGTTGTTAAGTGCTGTTGAGTCAGTTCCAACCCATAGAGACCCTGTATAGGGTTTTCTAGGAGCAGTTGGTGAGACTGAACCTTGAGGTTCAAACCAACTCCGCAGTGCATTAACCCACAGTGCCACATCAGGACTCCATTACATATATTATTCAGCAATAATTCAAAACTTGTCTGAAGATTAATATGTTTATTATTTAGACTCAGGCTATTCTGATTTTTATCTAGTGGGGTGTTTTATGAACAAAGTTTTTGAAGTTTATTTGTGACATATATCTTGGCTATTAGTATTTTTGAGATTTTTGTTTTACATCTTTGTTCTATACAGCTGAGGTTGCCTAATAACCTTTGACAAGGTAATAAAGCGTTGTTTGGTTGCGTAATGTGTCCATTCAAAGACATTGTCCTTTTGGAAGGCAGATTATTGCTTTACTCTTTTCATGTATTTCTTTTACCATAATGACTTTTTACATTTGTCTTAACTCTGTGTTTTTATTACAGAGGAGTCAAACTCAGTCTCCAACACCACCAAAACCTCCATCTCCTAGCTTTGAATTAGGACTCTCCAACTTTCCTCCCTTGCCTGGAGCTGTAGGTAATTTAAAGGCAGAGGACTTGTTTGAAAACAGGCTATCTAGCTTGATCATAGGATCATCAAAAGAAAGGGTAAGATGTATAAGTCTAATAGTCACTAACATTAACACTGATACTGTACTAGGCACTTTTCTGAGCTCTTAACATACATTATTTTTTCATATGCTAAAGAAACCTCTAATACAGTCTAGGTTTACAGATCAGGCTTAGAGGTTAAGTGATTTGCAAAAGTGACACAAATTTTGAGTAGTAAGGTCAGAGTTGAACATAGGACTGTATTATAACTCAAAGTGTCAGCCATCTTTAGCTATAGAAGTTAAAGAATATAAGTTTTTAATATTCTGTCTGGATTCCAGTGTAATAAGAGTTGAAGGAGGGATTTCTACTACTGCCAAGATTAATTTTGTGAAGGATCAGGAATATAAAAAGATTAACCATGCCTCAGTGCCTGGGCACAGCTAGTTGAATGGTGTCATGGTAGCATGCATCCCTTATATGCTAGCAGTTCTCAACCTTGACTGTGAGGTAGAATCACCCCGGGATGAATCAGGGTCGACACTTGGATTTTGGGAAAAAGATACCATTCCACAGCATGAGTTTAGGACTACTACAATGTGTATTATACCTTTTTTCAGTTTCATAGTGCAAAGTTAAAATAGAATTCTTTTCACTCTTGTAGGTGGATAATATTGCTTCTATTTTTAACCTTGGAGGTTGAATGAATTCTAAGATTTTGTATTACAACAATCACATTAAATTTGGCTTGTCTTATACATTATTTTAAAGCTTAAGCTTTCAGTCAATTTCTGAATTACTACTTCTTGTAGAATTGCACCCTTTAAAGGTCATGTAAATTTTATACTTTGTGTTTTATTGCCCTTGGAGGTAAGGAGAGGAGCAGAGCAAGCAGGTCTAACCCTGGTTCCGTAACAGCAACTGTTTTTTACATGCTGAACTTTTGTGTAGAAGTCCTTTTGAAAAAACACTTTTAGTTTTAAAAATTCAGAGCCTGATTCTACAGCCAGTTGGAATAGTCTGTGCCCTTGCTTCTCAGTGGAGCATTTACAACAGCTCTTTCCATCTAAAGGGACACAACAACTTTACACTTAATATTTAGTCCTGGAGGGGAAGGGACTCAACTCCCTTAGCTTATTGGTATTTAGCACCTAGAGTGGCAGAGGAAGCCTGTTGAAGATGTAAGGGACTATTATTGTGATAATGACTTTCAAATTTTTAACATACACCTTACAAGCATTGTTGTTGTTAAGTGCTGTCAAGTGGGTTCCGACTCATAGTGACCCTCCATACAACAGAAGAAAACATGGGCCAGCCTGCACCATCCTCACAATTGCTGCTATGCTTTTGTGATTCCATTGTTGTTACTACTGTGCCAATCCATCTCATTGGCGGTCTCCCTCTTTTTCACTGTCCCTCCATATTATAAGCATAGCTATATTTAAGTCGTATTAAGACTCAACATGTTGCTATTGTTAAGTGTGGTAGAATCGGTTCAGACTCATTATAATCTGAATGTAAACGATCATTTACAAAGGAATTTGCCATTCCCAAGTTTCCACCAACCTAGATTCCTTCATCTTGACAACAGTGGTCATAAAAGGTTCTCATTCTTGGCAGACAGAGATGCCAAGGTCTCTGGTTCTGCCCCTTGCCTAGAGACATATGTATATAAACAGTGGCATACGTTTATCTCATTCCCTTCATCAAGCTTTTTATGCTTAGTTCATCACTCCTTATTTCTGGATTTTTTTTATCTGCTCTGAAAAGTGCAGCATTTTAAGAAAATTTTCTCTTTTTACACTTAGAATCAATACCAGTTCTTTGATTCTACTACTGGCATTGTGAAGGTGATTGTGTGTGTGAAATGATAACTGTGCATAGGAAAATTACTGGCTTTGAGTAAGAAAATCTGGTTCTATTCAGTTCTTTGCAGTATGGCCTTTGATATAAAGTAACCTAAACATTCAAAGCCTCAGTTTCCTCATCTGTTACATTGTTGTGGTTGTTAAGTGCCATTTATATTAGAGTTAATATGCCTTATTCCAACAGTTGTTTTGTTAGTTCAAACAAGAATTGTGTTTGTTGTTGTTGTTGTTGTTATGTGCTTTGGAGTCAGTTCCAACTTATAGTGACCCTGTACAGGGTTTCCAGGCTGCAAATCTTTATAGAAACAGAAAGCCTCATCTTTCTCCCACAGCACAGCTGCTAGCAAACTGCTGACTGTGAGAATAGCAGCACTGTGCTACCAGAGCTCCTTCAGAATTGTGTTAGGAATTCTGGAATATGTGGAAATCCTGTTGTGGCACTGTAACATAAGTAGTAACCACGATATTGGCAGTTCAAACCCACCAATTACTCCTTGGGAATCCTATACAGGGTTGCCATATGTCCGAACTGACTGGACAGCACGTAACAATAACTGCATGCCAGACTATGCTAGGCATTGGGGTATCAAAGATGAATCATATCTATGTAGTTGAGAAAACAACTATAATGGAAATTAGTAGAGAGTGTCTGCAATATGAGAATGACTACATATTTACTAAAAGGAAAAGAGTTGAGAACCTTATACACAAAGAAGAAACTTGCCATCTCCCCTATACATCCCCTAAGTATTTCTTTACATTTATGTAAGCAGGAAATTTGCAGATTTTCCCAAGTGGGGTGCTACTATTCTGTCTCTGTTCATCTAGGTCATAGAGGTAGGCATATATCTGGCTGTCAGCTCCTTTATTTTACTAAGAATAAACAAAACAGTCTTTACACAGGTGTGTTGGGAAGCTCTAAAACCTGTATTAATTAGACCATTGTCTTTCTTGATTATATATAAGAGCATATGTGAAAGATCTGGTGTGTATGTATTTACAATGTCATAAACTTGTTATTTGTTATTTTTAGAATTTAAATGTGGATGCAAGTACAAACACTATTCCTGCAGTAGTCCCCAGAGAGCCCTCAGTGCCACCTTCTTGTGCTGTATCAGCAACATATGAACAGTCTCCTTCCCCAGCCCATTTACCCGAGTAAGTCATATTCAACAAATGCTTTGGTTTTACTAATTTTGAATTATTTGTGATGGTTCATAAGATTCAAATATTGTATGATATTTTTACAGCGATTCCAAGGCTGTAGAAAAGCAGAGGGAAACACAAAGTATGGAAAGACTTTCTTCTACTCTTACTACTACCGCATGTAAATCAGTGCAAGTTAATGGAACTGCCACAGTACGTAACTAGTGCTCATTTTCTTTTAAGTCACAAAGTCTCTCAAGTATGGTAAAAAGACACATAGCTATTTCTCCCTTCTGTATCAGCGTATTTTTAATAAAATATAATTCCATGGGTTTGTGTGTGAGTTTGTGTTGTGTTTTCTGCACAAAATACCACTAGTATTTGCTAGTAATTTTGAACTACCTACTCTGGTTGTTTTATTCCAATATCATTAGATAGAGATTATCTTTTTGAGTTAGTTAACAAGATTCCAATTCCTGTTCATTCATAGAATTTATGATCACTTAAGCAATTGCTATAAGTATGTATCATGATTATAATAATTACAATTATAATAACAAAATACGACATAAAAATGAGATGAGATGGCACTACAATCATTCTTTTACCCTATAGTTTAATAGGAGTCAAAATAATTAATATCGAATAATTGCAGTTTAAAATTTTGTTGTATAGTGTTTTATTTTAATGTTTTTGTGGTACGATGTATAACACAAAACTTGCCACACTAACCATTTGTAAAATTCACAATATTGTGCAACCACCATTATCATCCACCTCCAAAATTTTTTCATTGCCTGAAATACTTAGTATCCATTAAGCAATAATTCCCTATTTCTTATTACCCAGAACCCCTTGTAACCACCAATCTACTTTTGTTCCTATGCATTTGATTATTCTCATAGTTTATTTAAGTATGATCATATCATATTTGTTCTTTTGTGTCAGCTTTTTTTTAAGGCTTATTCATGTGTAGCACATATCATTTCTCTGTATGACTGAATAATGATTCCTTGAAAATACAGTAATTACTGCCAAAGAACAACTTAATTCTGCTAACATTTGGCTACATGTGTTCGTGTCTTTTATGTTTTTTGTCCCAAATGTTGTATATCGTCCTATGCTGATTTATTTTGTGTTTAATTGATTTTTTTTCTGTAGTGAACAATTTTGATTTTCTTCTCCTTTTCTTGCTTTTTTTTTGGTCAGTTTTAAAAGTATTTCCTTTGTGTTGCTATGGAAATTGCACTTAATATCCTAAATGCATATCAACCTAGTTTGAATTGATATCATCTTAACTTCAGTAGCATACAGAAATTCTGTTTCTTACAGATATGCACCTCTTTTATGTAGTCACAGATGACATCTTTACATAGTGTGTGCAAAAGTGCTTCAATTGGTTTCCATTCTTTCCTTTTACTATTATGTTTTTGAAATCTCTGCATGCATTTTATCCTCTAATTCTGTTGATTCAAGCAGATCTAGATTCCAGGTATTTTTCCGTTTTGGTAGTTTGCCTTTTTTGGTAAATGGGACCTTTTATTTTCCCCCCCCCCCCCCCCAATTTAGCCTTTTGTTGTTGTCCTCAATTTGATGTCTACATGAACTTTTTTGTTTGGGATTTAGACCTTTAATATCCATTGTTGTTGTTATTAACTGTTGTCACGTGAGTTCCAACTCATAGAAACATAGGGTTTTCAAGGAGCAACTGGTGGATTTGAATCACCAACCTTGTGGTTAGGAGTCCAGTGCTTATCCTACAGTGCTACATCATAAGTCCATAGGGTTGACTTATTATATAGATTAAAATATGTATTTTATAGGTGAAGTATTTTTTAAATTCCCCTCTTCATCTGTTGTGTGGTGTTCATGTTTCATTCACCTGAAACCCGCCTTAAACTTTGTTTGGTTTGCGTACCTTCAGGACACCATGTCATTGCTGTTGTATTGACTGGTCTGTTTTGAAGGACATGCAGGAAAAGAGAAAGGTGTATGTTTGTTTCTGTGTCATATACAGGGATCTCTTTTCTGTTTCCTTAGCCTTTCTTTTAGGCTTACAAAGTAAAAGTTCAATCACTTTTTATCTGTATGCCTTTTAAAATTTTACTCATTTAAAAATAAAACTATTTCTGGAATATCTTTTAGATACTCTGGAAGTCATGTTGCAGAGTTGAAAATTTAGTTACAATGTAATTTTTTAAAGTTTATTTTACCTTTGTCTTAAGTGAAATTCATTTTGCCATGTCATCACTGGAACAATCATTCTGTACACATAATTCCAACATTTTGTCTGTTTACCAGGAATTGCGAAAACCTAGCTACGCAGAGATCTGTCAGAGAACAAGTAAAGAACCTCCTTCTTCCCCATTACAACCCCCAAAAGAACAAAAGCCAAACACTGTCGGTTGTGGGAAAGAAGAAAAGAAACTCACTGAACCAATGGAGAGATACAGAGAACCCCCTCCCCTCAAGTCAAGTCCAGGACAGCCCAAAGATCAGAGAAGGCAGCTGGGGCGCAGATCCTCTCCTCCAGCCATTGGGAAGCGTTTAAATAGAGAACAGAACACACCTCCCAAGTCTCCTCAGTGAAAATTGTGTCTGGGAGAGGTTGCAAAAGAGTTCTGTTTAACCACAAATGAAACACTGTTCCCATTCAGTACAGAGAATGAGTTGCTGGTTAGGAGCTTGCAGTGTGTATGAGGCATATATAGAATGCCTGAAAGTTATTTTTCTTCTGTGAGTCGAATTTCCCCCTTCTTGAAAAAAATCTATTTTTTCAGGATTTAATTAATATAAACCTTATTTTAGGTTGGTGCTTTACTGGAGGTGATGCATAAGTCTGATTTTTTTTCAGGATAGAAAATGCATATATCCCTACAAATTGATATTTTTTATTAAGCCTCCATGTGGCTATGAATGCAAGCTATATATAGTGAGTTTTTCTAAATTAAGTGGAACTATGCTACTTTTTTTTTTTTTTTTTAAATAACTGGTTTGCAAGTACATATCTCTTCACAGTGTCAGCAGACTGATGAGAGCTGGTGACAGCTAGTCTTGTGAGTCCAAGATTACACTTGTAAACATGACCTCGAAGAAGGGATAATGTTAGTAGATTGTTGGGACACACTGGCATAAGAAACTATATTTTCTCACTTAACCTGGTAATAGGTGATTGTAGAATGCATTTTTATTTTTTAAATATAACTTTTCTTTCTGGTCTTCTGGGCAAAACGAACCTGCAGAGAGCACCATAGAAAGATCTGAAACGTTTGAGTTTTCATGTACTGCAAGCAAGTAACCAGCTTCTCACTCCAATTTCAAATAACTATTATGTAAAATAAATTCAAAGCACATTGTTAATAGAATTTAAATGAAAATATAAACTTTCTTGCCCGTTGAGATGTTACCACAAAATTGTACCATAGTGTTGTTTTGATAACTTGTAAGTTGGCACACTTTTGTGCTGGCAAGGAGGATGATAAGTCTCCATGTTGTGGTTTCCCCATCTACTGCTCATGCTCTGTATGGATTTCTGTCCCTGGTTCCCCCAGTACTCTTTGAAAGAGTCTATATTTTAGTCAGCTCTATGTTGACGTCTTCTGTACCTCTGCATTGGCACATGGATTTAAAAGTTATTTAATGTGAGAGAATGGTGTTTGTGACCCCCCCCCCGCCCCCCCCCCACCTTTGAGTGGTGGAGGATAAAAATTCCTGCTCTCTTTACCTCCATGATGAGGCTTCTCACTGATTCACTTCTAGAAGTGCTACACTTCTGAAGAATGAGGATGCACTAAATTTAGCAAGTTTCTAATAACGTTAAAATATAAATTATTTTGTTTTAAAATGCCTAAATTTTTCTCTAATTGTTCTAAGCAGCAAACATTAAAATAAGAATTTTCTTGCTAAATGTAACCATACAGTTTATTCCACAAAATGTTAATTTAATAAGACTGAATTTTTTTTTTTTAATATTTCCATCCAATATTTAAAGACTTGAATTTTATTTAAACTTGAAAATGACTTTGCCTTAACTTTTGTATAAGACAGCTTAGGGTTAATGGAGACCGGCCCCTGGGTTGGCATGAGTGGATTCCAGAGTTACTCAGTTACTGTAGATCTAGTGTCGCTAGTTTTACTGAGTAAGCAAACTGTAGTACAAGAACTAGCAGTAGTTTTTGTAATATACCATAAAGATCTTAAACAATTGATCTTTTTTTCAGATTGTTGAAAAATCCTGTAAATGCAAATAGTCAATACTGTATTAAATATGTGCACTTGGAAGTGTGTGCTTTGCTTGTACAGTTGTAAATAATCAGAACATATTAAAAAGGTACCCTAAAGAGAAAAATCTGATAAAAATTATTGATATATTATAAATGTTGCTGTTGAGCTGGATGTAGATAAACTAAATGTTGTGGTTTGAATATTTTAATATGTTCAGGTTTTGGGGTGTTTTTTTTTTTTCTCCCTTTTTTCTTTCTCCTCTACTGGTGTGTTGAATTGATTCTGCCTCTTCACTGCAAAAGGAAAATGGAAAATCTTATTAAAAACCTTCAAAGGTTCATACCCTTATAAAAATATGTATTTTATCTCATGCGAAAGGGTTTTGATGTATAATATAGAAAGTGGAAACTGGCAGTATCTATAATTGATAGTAAAATATAATAATAATAATCTATTGATTAAAATCATATATAACTAAGCATTATTTACCCTAATACATTTGATCACATTTCCTCAGAGTGGTTGTCATTATTTAAATATGTTGTGCTAATATATTTCAAATGCCTATAAAAAAGCATGGGCATTTCTTTGTAATTGTCAGATTACCGACTAAAAAATATGAATTGACCCCTTAACCCCAAACTAATGGATACAGTTGGAAAGGCGAGCTCTAAGACCTAGTAACTCTTATTGTTGTAGTCTTTGCTAGAGGAGGTAACATGGTGTTGTCAACCATTGTCATCATCAGAATTACAAATCCTAGTGAGTCCAAGTCATTGGTTTTTAATAATGATAATCCTTTTCCCTGAAGGCAGTGAACATTGCAGCTTGATTTGTATATGGATAAAGCCAGCTGTAGTTATTTGCTTTGTTTGTTGGCTGAAAGGGTAACGCTCAACAGCTACAAACAAGAAAACAAAAGTGGTCACTTTTAGTAGCAGCAGTGTACAGCTAATCATTATAGTGAACTGGTACATTATAAGATAATATATTGAGACCAGCAGGGTCTTGTGCTACCCTAATGTATCTGCTGCCATTTGTACTAGGTCAATACACTGTAATTACTGCTTCATCCAGCAACAGTCTTTTGCGTCAAACATTAAAACCTTGCTCTGATGTGATTTTTTTTAGCATTCTTTTTAATTAAGCAAAGGTGATATGCCAAATAGCTATATAATGTTTAAAAAACCAAAAAAAGGCAAAAACAAAACAAAAAAAAAAACCCTTTCTAATATTTTTTTGAGATTTGCCACTCACACAGAAATTGGGTGATATCACAATTGGAAGCTGTAATGGTGCATACAGACTGTTGCTATGTTACATACAGCTAATAATATGTGGGTTTCATAATTTTTTTAAAGTTAACTCTTTCCTGTTCGCAGCAGTATCTTAAGTTGTAGAATCAGAGATACAGCAATCACAAATGACATTTTTAACTTGTAAAATTGTGTGATAATACTTATTATTTGGAATATAGAATAAGAATCTGGCCCTGTTTCATCAGAAATGAATTTAAAGTAGATTCGTTGCTTTGTAAGGTTAATGTCATGTTTCTGATCAGTCTCTCCTCTAATTGCATCACTGTTTGTCACTAGCAGGTGACAAAAAACTTGTTTATGTTGCTGTATTATATGTTAAGATTTCTGCAGTTTATGTTTAAAAACTGGTTCAATTTATCACAAGGGCAACAGGTGACTATGGTGCATATCCCTATCTTTGTCTCTCCCGTCACTGAGCTATAGTTATGGATTTTATGCGTGTTGTAACCTATTACACAGAAAGCAGCAGACAATCGAAGATTTAAGGAGAGGTAAACAGCTGCCAATTCACAAACGGGGCATAATGTGGAAGCTTTCTCGAAGGTTTTAGTTTTTGTTCTCTTTCTTTTCATTAAGACTGGAATCAAGCTTACATGTAAACTATTGGTAATTTAAGTTTCCTTTTGTGTCATTCAGTGTAAAATTGTCTAATTTGAAAATGTAGGTTTTGAAAAATAAAGATTTAGGCACTGTTCAATTTTTCCTTTGATTTCTTTTTTAATTAAAAATTTCTTCAAGTATGGATTTCTTAAAACTTGTCTTTCCATCATTGTACACGAGAACAGGAAAAAATGAATTGCCTCGAATGTCTTTGAATTAATTCTAAAGGCTTGTCATCCACACATATAAGTTGATTATAACTTGAGCTTTTTCCCAGCTTACTTAATGTTTTAAGGTATTCAGAGTAAACATTAAAATCAAGTATTGATGAGGAAACGGTTTATTAAATCCAAGATTTACTATAAACATAAATACACCTGTGTCAGAATTTTTTATTTCTTCTAATTGTAGCACTAATGAGATGTGTACATAAAAGTCATGTGGAATTGATTTGTTGTCATGGGTTTCAGGTCATCAGTGAACCTTGGTAGGAGGATGTCTCTCAAACAAATGACATCCCTAAATAATGGTGGTGGCAATGCTAGTAAAAGACTGATGATATGTGAAATGTCTTTAGTATGTAATTTAGTGGGCAAATGGTCTATGAGGTTAATTGACTGATTTTCTTCTCTGAATTGCCTGTTCATGCCTTTTCTCAATTCCTACTACTTAGTTGTCTTTTTCTTAATGAATTGGTATTCTTTGTATGCGTCTGCCTATTAATCTTTTATATGTTTACACACACACATACATATATGTATATAATTAAAACATATATATATATATGTTTTCTCAAAGTCTGCCAGTTGTCTTTACTTTTTTTGGTTGTTTGTTGCTAAATGCTGTTGAGTTGGCTTCGACTCATTAACTACAGTGTGTACAATTTCCAAGGAGTGGCTGGCTGGTGAGGGTGAACTGTTGACCTTTTGGTTCAACCTACCTTGCTGTCTGGTGTGCTTCATCCACACCGCCACTTACACTATCTCTTATTTTTCAGTTTTAATTATTAGATAGTAAAAGTTAACGGTCTTTTTTGTGGTTCATCTCTTCAGTCCTGTTTAAGAAGTCTTTCATTACTTCAGGGGCATAAGGGTAATCTCCTTGGAGATATACATATATGTCTTGAATCCATTTGGAATTGATTGGGGGGTGGTGGTGGTGTGTGTGTGAATTCTGAGATAGAAAGCCAATTTTACTTTTTGCCGTATGGAAAGTTTCTTTTTGCAATATTATTTACTTGATTTTTCATTGCTGAATTGTTTTTGTTTTCACTCAAGATTTATTGGAAATGGATAGTATACCTTATTAGAGAAACGGGTCTGTTTTTACCAGTAGAGAAGACCTTCATTGCTGATTTGTGATGTCTCTTTTGTTATTTACAAAGTTTCACATATGCATGGAACTTTACACTATGCTGTACTGTCCTGTTTTTATACTGAGAACATAGAATTTAATTAGTTTTGTTGCTATAAAATTTCTTTTGTAGAGTTCATCACAAAGGTAATTAAATATGCTCCATGGCCCATTTTGATCAATATTGTATTTTCTGTTCATAGTCTATGGTCTGCTCCATAAGTATTTGTTAAATTAGTGTGTATTCTCTACACAGCACTGACCTAGGAAATTGGTGAAGCAGAGAGATGTATTGCTGTTGATGCGTAACTACGCCAAATTTCAGTGGTTTAAAATGATAATCCTCTTATTTCTGTGAATTGGCTCATGTTAGCTAGGCTTAGATAAGTGGGTCTGCTGATCTGGGCTCGGCTTGCTCACATATCTATGCATTAACTGGGGTGGGGAGTGGTTGGTCTAGGCCAGGTTCAGCCAGAGGTCGGTGCTTCCCCACATGCTTGTCTTCTTTAGGCCAGCAGGCTAGCCAAAGCATGCTCTAAACAAACATCTGTGAGAGAGACTTGCTAGAGTCAAACCCTAAATGTTTATCTTTGTTGTGCTCCAGAAAATTCCAAATTGTTACTTTCTGTACATTGGTATATGCATACATGTATTTTATCCTAGTTTTTGTTTTGATGAAGTACCGGAAAAAAAAACACATTTTAGTGTCCAACCCAGTGACATTAACGACATTCACCATATTGTGTAACCATTATTACCACTATTCATTTTCAAAAGTTCTTCATCAAACAGAAACTCAATACCCCTTAAGCAATAGCCCCCTTCACCTTTCCCCCAGCCCCGGGTAACTAGTAATCTTTGTTTCTATGCATTTACCTATTTTAGATGTTTCATACAAGTGGGATCAATAAAATATTTCCCCTTTTGTGTCTTGACATTTCAATCAGCATAGTATATTCAGGCTTCATCCATGTTGTCAAGTATATCATCTTTCTTTCTCTTTATGGCTGAATATTATTTCACTGGTCTTGTAAAGGGTGGAATTGCTGGGTTATATGGAGTCCTGGTGTGGTGCTGTAGGATAAGAAATAGACCGCAAATTTGATTTGAACAGGTGCTCCTCGGAAACCCTATACAGCGCATCGATGAGAGTCGGAACTGACTCGGCAGCACTTAACAACAGCAACGGTAGTTCTGATCTAACTTCAAAGAGCCACCAATCTCTTTTCCATAGAAACTGTGCCATGTTACAGTCTCACCAGAAATGTACAAATTCTGCCTAGTTGTCAACAACTTTTTTCTGATAATGCCATTTTAGTGGAGAGTGAAGTGATGACCGTTATTGTGACTTTGATTTGCATTTCCTTAATGACTAGTGATGCTGAGCATCTTTCCATAGCTGTTTGATTGATTACCTTCTTTTGGAGAAATGTCTGTTCAGGTCCTTTCACATTTTTAATTTTGTGTCTTTTTGTTGTTGTAGTAGTTCTTTATATATTCTTGATATTAAGTCTTACCAGATAAATGATTCTCAAATATTTCTGTAGGTTTTTTCTTTCTTGATAAATAAAGTCCGTTGATAAAAGTTACTATATTTTGATGAAATCCAATTTTTTCTTTTGTTTGTTTTTGGCATCATATCTAAGAATCCATTGTCAAAAACAAGATCTTGAAACTTTACCCCTATATTTTCTTCTGAGCTTTAGGATGTTTAGTTCTTATACTTGGGTCACTGTTCTATCGGTATGTTTTAGTAATTTTTAAATAGTAAGTTTATGGATAAAATTGACTTTTGAAACATTGGCAGATTGTCATACGTTGTCTAGATTGACTAGGCACAGCATTTCTGATCCACGCAAACTTGTGATCTACTTACATTATAATGTAAGTGGAGGCTTTTTTGCTATTTTAAAAGATAAATATTCCCAGTCTCCATGAAAAGGTGAAACAGTAAATCAAAGAAGGGACATGAAATTTAAGTGGCATGTACAAAGACCCCACCATTCAACTTTCAAACATTCTAGAGAGTGGCTCTTATGTAACATAACATGAGCTAGGTGCTAGAGATACCATGGAGCTTAATGTGTATGGTACAAAACAGGCACCGCACCTATCCTTGTGGAGTTTGCCTTCTATTGGAGAAGATAGTAGTTGGGTGTAGAAATGTATGATTACAGCTATGGTGGTAGGAACGGAGCTCTCTGAATGAATCTGACAGGCTAGAAAACTTGAGTTGAAGCTCTGTAGGATAAGCACTGGACCACAAGGTCAGTGTGAACTGCAAGGTCGGTGGTTCAAACTCACCAGTCAGTCTTCAGAAACCCTATACAGGGCTGCTAAGTTAGTTCTAACTCGTTGACACTTAATGAATGAGTAGAGTTATGAAAAAGATATCGGAGGTACAAAGAAAAGTGGTCAACTTGATCCACAGAGGTTTGAGATGACTGTCGAGAGGAATTGATGGTGTTAGGTGGATCTTGAAGAAGAATGTTAATGGAGCAAAGTTTTCAGGCCCTTCATTTGCTGATGGGACACAACTCATAATGGCAAGAAATAACTGCAAATATCCATTAATCAGAACATGGGATGTATGAAGTCTGAATCTAGGAAAATTTGAAGTTGTCAAAAATAGAAATGGGCAGGTATTGGCAATTCTGAATTGGATAGTCATACGACATACCATGTGAAGAAATGGAGAATGGCATCACATTCATCATAAAAAAAAAAAAAAAGCATTTCCGTATCTATCTTGAAATACAATGCTGTTTGTGATAGGAAAACATCTGTAAGCCTACAAGGAAAATCCTGGTGGTGTGCTGTAGGAAAAGCAAAGGGTTGCAAAGTCATTTTGAACTGCTAGGTTGGCAGTTTAAACTCACCAACTGCTCAGAAATCCTATACAGGGTCATTATTAGCTGGAACCAACTCGACGGCACTTTACAAGGAAGATCAGTTAGTATCACTTATTCAAATTTATGCACCAATCACTAAAGCCAATGATAATGAAATTGAAGAATTCTACAGACTTCTGCAGTCTGAATTTGATTAAATATGCATTATTAATTACCAATTACTAGATTGCAAACATTTGGAAACAGGAAGGCTCAGTAGTTGGAAAAGATGACCTTAGTGATAGAAATGATGCTGGAGATCACATCATAGAATTTACCAGACAACATATTCATTGCAAATACATTTTTTAAGCTACATAAAATTATACACGTATGACTGGTGACCACACACATCACCGATGGTGGGAAGTGGGGTAAAAGCAGCAATGAAGTGGGAAGCTAAGCTCTACAATGCTCAGTGGACTTCTGGGGACCCGGTTGGCAAGCAGTGTGAAGAGACTTGGGGACTCTTGGGCCCAGAGTCAGTGGTGTGGCCACGGAGGACTCGAGAGGAGAGTGGAGCTACTGGCTTACGGGAAGATAGGACATATGCACAGGAGCACCCACACTTGCAAATGATACCCACGTGACCTGGACCAGATGACTGGACAATCGGAGCTCAACCAGGAGAGAAGAGAAGAGGGAAGAAAAAAAAAAGAGTGAGCTAATACAGTCTGATGAACTTGACATATACCTATGGAGTAGCAACTCAAATCCTCACAGCAAAAAACATTCACACACACCCACACACACAGAGTGGACAGAGAAGGGCAGCTTGGACATTGGATACTCAAATTGGGAGGGGGGGACTACAAAGGCAAGAAGTGACTGGCTTACAAGCTTTCAAGAGGGAACCTAGTGCTAGGGAGCATGGCGGAAGGCAGAATCTCCAGTAGGTACTATTCAATCTGTCTGGGAGGAGCTGATGAAAGGAGATACAGATAGGTAACTCGTGATACTGTAGTGAATAATGCTTATCAAGACGGACTATGAGGGTTGGAAATGCAAAGGTAGAAGTTTTGTAACAAGAAAGGGAGTGGTTAAATCTCCAGGATAGGAGCGGAGACCTCTGGGACCATCAATGGAGAAGAGCCAAGAGCGGGACCCTACCCAGAGAAACAGAGATGACTGAGATGGAGGCAGAGATGATGATGCGGAGTGATGAAGCGACTGGGGACTTTGGACCCAGAGAGGGAAAGGGACTGGGCCGAAAACGGGGAAGTGTAGGGGGCAGGTTTCTGGGATATACCCTTTGGTTGATGATGCATGGAGGGGATTGGAACCATGGCAATGAGATGATATACGATGGAATGAATGTAAAACTAAAGTTCCCCATGTAAACGATCATGTAATTCACAATAAAACATTAAAAAAAATTATACACATAGACTTTTCCAGATAGAATAGACAGGAGTCAAATTGACTACATCTGTGGGAAGAGACAGTGGGAAAGCTCAGCATCATCAATTAAAGCCAGGGGTCAACTACACAACAGACCATCAATGCTCATATGCAACTTCAAGCTGAAGCAGAAGAAAATTGAAACAAGTCCATGAGAGCAAAAATATGACCTTGAATTTGGAGTCCATCTCAAGAAACAAAGTTGATGTACTAACTACCAAAAATCTGGAGAGTTGTGGGATGACATCAAGAACATCATACATGAAGAAAGCAACATAACATTTAAAAGACGAGAAAAGACAAAAATGGATGTCAGACGAGACTAAAACTTGCACTTGAGAGAACAGCTAATGCAATAAGAAGAAATAAGTTAAAGAGCTGAACAGAAAATTTCAAAGCGCAGCTCAAGAAGACAAAACTATTATAACAAAATATATAAAGACTTGGAGTTAGAAAACCAAAAGAGAAGAACACACCACTTCTCAAGCTGAAAGGACTGAAGAGAAAATTCAAACATTGGGTTGCAATACTACTGAAGGATTCTCTGGGCAAAATATTGAATGGTTTTGTTGTTGTCAAGCGCTGTCGAGTCGATTCCGACCCATAGCGACCCTGTATAGGGTTTCCAAGGAGCAGCTGGTGAACTTGAACCGCCGACCTTGCAGTTCAGATGGCTTTGCAGTCTGGTGCATTGACCCACAGTGCCACACCAGGACTCTATTGAATGGTTTAGGAAGTGTTAAGATGAAAGTAATACAGAATCATTGTATTGAAAATTAGTCAGTAAATGCTCAACCATATCAAGAAGTACTGCATGATCAAGGATTGATTGTACTTAAGAAGTTCAAGCTTCACTGGAGGCATTTTCAAAAAACAAAGTTCCAGGAACTGAAAAACTACAAATTGTAATGTTTCAACAAACTAATGCAATGCTGGAGGCACTGTCTTAACTATGCCAAGAAATATGGAAGACCTGGCCAACCAATTGGAGAGGAGATCCATATTTGTGCTTACACCAGAGAAAGGTTACCCAATGGAAGGTAGAAATAATTGAATGTGGAATCATTAACATCACACACAAGTAAAATTTTGCTGAAGATTATTCAAAAGCAGTTGCAGCAGTACGTCAACAGGGAGCTACCCGAAATTCAAATCGGATTCAGAAGAGAATGTGGAATGAGGGATATTGCTGAAGTCAGATGGATCTCAATTGAAAGAAAATACCAGAAAGATGCAATTTGTGCTTTATCGACTATGCAAAGTCATTTGTGTAGATCATAAACTATGAAGAACATTGCAAAAATATGTATTCCAGAACACTTAATTGTGTTCATGAGGAACCTGTACATAGACCAAACAGAGCAAGGGGATACTGAATGATTTAAAATCAGGAAATGTATACACCAGGGTTGTATCTATTCACCATACGTAATTAATCTGTATGCTAAGTAAATCATTTGAGAAATTGGATTATATGAAAAACATGGCAGGATTGGTGGAAGACTCATTAACAACCTGCCATATGCAGATGACACAACTTTTCTTGCTGAAAGTGAAAAGGACTTCATATTACTTTGATCTAAAATCAACACTCCTGAAAGAAACAAGCAAAAAATCAAATGACATTGCATTAGACAAATCTGCTGCAAAAGACTTGTTTAATGCATTCAAGAGCAGAAGTGTCACTTTGAGAACTGAGGTACACCTGAGCCCTAGGCATGGTAGTTTCAGTTGCTTCATATGCATTTAAAACAGGGATAATGAATGAGGAAGTCTGGAGAAGAATTGATTCATTTGAATTATGGTGTTGGCAAAGAATGTGGAAAGTACCATGCCAGAAGAACAAACAAATCTGGGAAGAAGTATAGCCAGAAGTTTCCTTAGAAGTGAGGATGGTTGAGATTTCATCTTTCTCTTGGGACATGTTGTTAGGAGGGATCAGCCCCTGGAGAAGGACACCATGCTTGGTAAAGTGGAGGATCAGGGAAAAGAGGAAGACCCTCAATGAGATGAATTGACACAGTGATAAAAACAAGAGGTTCAAGCATAATAACAATTGTGAAGCTGACTCAGGACCTGGGAGTGTTCTGTTGTGTGTAGGGTGGCTACTAGTAGCAATTGATTTAAGGACATCTGATAACAACAACAGTGAGTCAGACTCAATGGCAGTGAGTTTGGTCAGGTTTTTAAATCTTTCCAAGAAGGAACCCTGGTGGCACACTGGTTAAGCACTTGGTTGGTAGCCAAAAAGTCAGCAATTTGAACCCACCAGCCTCTCCTCAGAAGAAAGATGAGACCGTCTGCTTAAAAGATTGTCGTGGTTTTATTTTTTTTTTTACATTCAGCAAATCATGTATTTTGCTTCATTACAATGATTGCAATCCCCACCATGTGCCGTCTAATTTAACAGTATTTACCTCTATTCACTTTTACTATTACATTCTTCCATTTCTCCCGCTGTCTTCATCTTTCCTCTGCTAACCTCTCTCTTGTTGTGTATTGCCTGCCTGTCACCCATGTTGACATGTAAATTATTTTCTCTTCCTCATCCTCCCTCCCCTCACTGCCCTGTAACCATCATAGATTGTTTCTTTTATTTAGAAAACCTTAACTTTTTACAACATTGTTCTGAACAATATTTGTGGGTTTTTTGTGTGTGATTAATTTCACTCAGCCCAGTGTCCTCCAGGTTCATCCATGTTGTGAGGTGTTTCCCAGATTCATCATCATTCTTCAGCATTGTGTAGCATTTCATTTTTGTTTATGAACTAAAGTTTGTTTAACCATTCCTCCATTGATGGACATTTAGGCTGTCTCCATCTTTTTGACGTGTCTCTTGTAGACCACATATTGAAAGATCCTGTTTTCTTATTCATTCTGTGCTCTCTGTTGACTGTGCATTTAATCAGTTTACATTAAGTCTAATTATCAATAGGTATTAATTGATTGTTGCTGTTATGCTGTTTGTGTGTGCGTAGCTGCTCCTGGTTTCTTTGTTCCATGTAATTTTCTGCACTGAGTTCATTTGTGGGTTTTCTTTTCATTTTTACTTCTGTTGTATAATTGTGGCGCTGTGGGCTAATACATCGATTAGTCTGCAAAGTAGTTTAAACTGCAAGGTTGGTGGTTCAAGCTTACCATCTGCTCCCTGGAAACCCTATACAGGGTCGCTATGGGTCAGAATCAACTAGACAGCACTTAACAACAACAATGTTTACTAAATCTTCCTGATTTTCCTCTTTTTTATTTTCATATTAGTATTCAGGGTAGATTACAGATTACCCTGCAGTTTATGAAATTTTCTCCCATTTAAAATGGTCTGTTTTGTCTTGAAATCTAGTTGACTTCTTTGCCTTGTAGTTCTTGTAGTTCTGTATCTACACTATTCCCTCTTTTTACTTTGAAGCTGACTTCATTATACACTGATAATTCTGATTTCCTATTTTCAGTCTTGTAGGTTTGTTTTACTTCAAATTCTTCTGTATCTGGATTAAATTCTGGGTAATGTTGTCATGTATGGTAATCTCAGGTTGCTGTCTAGTGTTGTTTGTTCTCAGTCCAAAGAACACCCTTTAGAATTTTTTGTAAAATTGGCCTGGTTGTTACAAATTCCTTTAATTCCTGTTTATCAGGAAATGTCTTTTCTTCCTTACCACCAGGGACTCCTTTGGTGCTTCCCACAAAAATACCACCTCAACTGAACCCTTCTGCTCACCCAATTGTTCAATCCATCTATGATTCCACTGTTCCTTTCTCGCCATATCTAATCCATCAGTAAGTCCATTGAACTCTACCCCCTAAATACCCCCAAACAGTTAATAATTTTCTTGTTCTAGCCAATTTTCTCTGACAATTACATAGTTATCTCTTAATAGTTACTCTAGCACATGACAAACTATTCTTCACACAACAACCAAAATAATCTTTTAAATATAAATAATCTTTTAAATATAAAAGCCATATGTCTTCTTCTCTTGTAGCGTGGTTGGTGGTTATGTGCCATGGAGTCAGTTCTGACTCATAGTGACCCTGTACAGGGTTTCCAAGGCTGTAAATCTTTACGGGAGCAGAAAGTCTCATCTTTCTCCCACAGAACAGTTGGTAGTTTCGAACTGCTGACCTTAAGGTTTGCAGCCCGATTCGTAGCCACTATGCTACCAGAGGTCCTTACAAATCAGGCTGCTAATCTCAAGGTCAGCAGTTTGAAACTACCAGCTGTTCTGTGGGAGAAAGATGAGGCTTTCTGCTCCCGTAAAGATTTGCAGCCTCGGAAACCCTGTACAGGGTCACTATGAGTCAGAACTGACTCCACGGTACACAACAACATAAGTCTTTTACTATATGTCTGATTTTGTCTCTACCACTCACCCTCTCTCTCTGCCCATCCACACTGCCTTCTTTCTGGTTTTCAGAGACACCAAACTTGTTCCATCTCAAAGCCTGTTATCTGACGCTTCCTTGCTTGGAACACTCTTCTTCCTACTTTGTACTTGGTTCCTTCCGTTTATTCAAGTTTTGGTTGATGTAGTCTCTCTCTTTTTTTTTTTTTTTTAAATGTTTTATTGTGAATTATGTGATAGTTTACATGGGAGAACATTAGATTTAGATTCATCCTATCGTATATTGTTTCATTGCCATGGTTACAATCCCCTCCATGCATCGTCAACCAACCAAAGGGTATACACTACAAGCCTGCCCCCAGTCATCAGCACAGAGCCCCTTTCCCTCTCTGGGTCTAAAGTTCCCAGCTTCTCCATCTCTGATGTAGTATCTTTACTGTCCATTTGTTTGCTCATGCAATTAACTTTCCTCACAATTCTCACCAAGTTTTACAGTATAGTATCAAGCCCAGTAAGAATATCGTTGGTTGCTAACTGTGTACTGCAGCTAAAGCTGTGCCTTGTATGTCAGTACCCTTCTGTTACCCAGGTAGTCACGGCCTCCCTTCTGTGCACACCACTGCGCTGTGTCAGCTCCAAGCCTCTTTTCCAGTCTCATTACATATCACATGACTGTCATTAACAACAAAGCCAAAATCCTCCAGTAGCATGGGTTTTCGGTGATAACAAAATCTGTTATCGAGAACAGTTCACTCAGATGTATGTGCCAACTAATGATAACCATGAAAACTTCAAACTTAAATGTAAAAATGAACATAATTGCTATAAAAAATAATATTAGCTGAGCTAGCTTAAAGAAAATGACCGAGTCAGTGTTTGTAGTATGTGCACAATCTTTAAGAAGGTAGAATTCCTTAAGAATGCTTCACTAGTATTTCTGTGAAAATCACAATGAATTTTGCCATTTCAATTTTGTTAAATGCCCTTGAACGAAATACTTCATTGTTTTTGTCTTCCTAAAGTAGATCCGTTGATACACTTCCAGGAATCCCCATATCCATCGTGTGCAGAAGCGCTGATTTAAAGACTCCAGTCCTTGTTTATCGGAGCGAGTGTGGTAATTAGGTGAGTAGAGTCCAGTCTCCCACCTCTGTAGCACAGGATGCAGCATGTGACTGTTTCTGTCAGGCACTGTTTGAATCTTCCTAGAATATGATGGGCATTTAGTTCAGAATGGGTATCCTGAGATGAAAAGGAAGACGGAGACTCCACCTAAGGCTGTCACTAAGCTTTAGCAGCACCCTCGTGGGATACCAATAGACAAATAGGTAGCATTGAGAACCTCATTCCCATTCAGGACATTTCCATTTCCAAACAGCAGCTAGAGATGCAACAGGTTACAAGAGTTTGGAATTACAACCAGCCAAATTTGCTTCCAATAAGAAATGTGAACATTAAAGATCTTTCTTGAAATCTCCATGACTGGGGCTGATGAACCTGCTTATAAAACTACCAAACTCACTGCCATCTCATTGATTCTGACTCTAAAAGTGACTACTTTTAGAGTAGAACTGCTCCATTGGGTTTCCAAGGCTGTAAATCTCTATGGGAGCAGACAGCTTCATCCTTCTTCCATAGGGCAGCTGGCTGGTGGGTTTGAACTTGGGGGTAGCAGCCCAATAGCCCGCAGCACCCCCAAGGCTCATTTATGGAATAGCAGATTAAGATCGAAAAAGTATATGTCAAGACCTGATCCACTCAAACACATTTTCTCTATCTCTGCAATAAGCACTGTAGACATAGGCAAATAAGAGTGTCTGTGTTGGAATGATAGTGATTAGAAGAGAACAGAGCATAGATAGGTACATGTTCCTCCAAAAGGTGACCTGGATGGAAGACAAGCAAGGTAGTGGAGATGAGGATAGCGGGACTTTTAAGTAGGTGTGGCACTGTAGGATAAGCACTGGACTGCTAATCAAAAAGTTATGGTTCAAACCTATCAGTTGTTCCTTGAATCTCTGAGTCAGAACCAATGGCACTTAACAACAACAGCAAACTAGATGGATCTTTCCTATCAAGGAATCCAGGGGCCTTACAACACTGTTGGTACACTGCTCTCTTTCGCATTTGACCACCTTCTTTAAAATTACGCATGAGGATCGGTCACTCAATTTCCTAAAACATCGTAAGTCCTCACTCCATGTGTCTTCAATTCCCAGACCACCCCCAATCCTTAAGCTTTATGTTCTGTACTTTGGGAGGGAGGGAAAAAAACATCTCACCCTTTTAAAAAATACTAAATGAGGTCAGTAGATCTGACCGTGGATTCAGGAGACTCAGGATGCCCTGGTGGGTTTGGTAGGGGAACACCCTACATTTAGGGTGAAGAGGTTGGGACTATAAATGGATTAATCTGTTGGTGATTCTGCAGTCTCTCCTGTCACACATTCCTTCCCACTGCCCAGGTCACAAATTCCCTTCAAGAGAAGGTGTGATGGAAAATGCAACTTCACAGAACAGATACACGGAGGCTGGAAGTACCAGGCCTTTCATTCTTGCTGATGCTCCAAGATGCCACAGAGAAAGTTCACGCATCAGGGGCCTTAATGTCAGCCTTAGGAAATGGTCAGAACCCATCTGGAGTGGACTAAGTCCCAACCAGAGGCTGGGTTGTCTAGCCTTTTGTAATTTTGCCATTCCAAACACTGTCAGGAAACTTGGGAGCAGGTTTGCAAATAGCAGCTTAAGTTTGTGAGAGACCCAGCCCTTCTTTCTCCCTCTATGGTTCCATCTGCCCCCCTTTGGTCATTTTGGACAGCTTTTATAATCAAGGACCCCCACAGGCTTGTTTTCCAGTAAACCCAGTCAGATCTTTTAACCAAGTTCTATGAGTTCTGGTAGCGTAGTGGTTACGAATCGGGCTGTTAACCTCAAGGTCGGCAGTTCGAAACTACCAGCTATTCCGCGGGAGAAAGATGAGGCTTTCTGCTCCCGTAAAGATTTACAGCCTCGGAAACCCTGTGCAAGATCGCTATGAGTCAGAACCAACTCCACGGCACATAACAACAACAACAACATAAGGTCTAAAAGAGCCCTGGTGGCACCATGATTAAAGTACTTGGCTGCTGACTGAAAGGTCATAAGTTCAAACCCGTAGTAGCTCTGGAGGAAAAAGATGTGGTTTCTAGAAAGATCTACAGTCTTGGAAACCTTACATATAGTTCTACTCTGCTCTAGGGGGTCACCACGAGTCAGCATTGACTGGCTGGCCCTTGGTTTGGGTTTGGGCAGGGTGTAAATCAGTACCGTCCAGTGGAAATATAATGTGAACCACATATACAAATTAAGCGTAGTGGTTACGAATCGGGCTGTGAACCGCAAGTTGAGCAGTTCGAAACTACTAGCTGCTCCGCGGGAGAAAGATGAGGCTTTCTGCTCCCGTAAAGATTTACAGCCTCGGAAACCCTGTACAGGGTCGCTATGGGTCGGAACTGACTCGACGGCACTTAACAACAACAACAACAAGTAGCTAGATAAAAATGTAAATAAGAAATGGGATAAATTGATTTTGATATATTTTATATAGCTCATAACATCCAAACTACAATAATTTCAACCTATAATAAATTATATATTTTATATAGCTCATAACATCCAAACTACAATAATTTCAACCTATAATAAATATGCATTTTAAAATGAGATTATTGATGTTATGTGGTTCTATGCCATCAAGTCACCTCTAACTCAGCAACCCATATTACAGAATGAAACACTGCCCAGTTCTGCACTTTCCTCACAATTGTTGTTATGTTTGAGTCTGTTGTTGCTCCCACTGTGTCAGTCCATCTTGTTGGGGGTCTTCCTCTTTTTCACTTACCCTCTAACAAGCCTAATGTCCTTTTTTCAGGGACTGGTCCCTCCTGATAATATGTCCAAAGCACATGAGATGAAGTTTCACCATCCTCTCTTTTAAGGAGCATTCTGGCTGTACTTCTTCCAAGACAGATGTGTCACCATGTATAGCATTCCATGGTACTTCCAATATTTTCGGCCAACACTCCAATGTTCTGTATTCTTCCTTATTCTTTGTCCAGCTTCTGAATGCCTATGAGGCAACTGATAATTCCATAGCTTGGGTCAGGGCACCTTAGTCCTCAAAGTGACATCTTTACTCTTGAACAATTTAAAGAGATATTTTGCATCAGATTTGCCTAATGCAATACCTCATTTGATTTCTTGACTGCTGCTTTCATGAGCGTTGATTGTGAATCCAAACAAAATGAACTCTTTGACAATGTTAATCTTTTTTTCCATTTATTGGCCCAGTTGTGAGGATTTTTGTTTTCTTTACATTTAAGTGCAATCCACACTGAAGGCTGTAGGTTTTGATCTTCATTCGTAAGTATTTTAGGTCCTCTTTGCTTCTAGGTAGCAAGGTTGTGTCATCTGCATATTGCAGGTTGTTAATAAGAGTCTCCAATCCTGATGCCACCTTCCTCTTCATATAATACAGTTTCTCAGATTACTTCCTCAGTATTTAGATAAGTGAAAGGTTACAACACTGATGCATAACTTTCCTGATTTTAAATCATACGGTGCCCTCTTACTCTGTTCAAATAATTGCCTCTTGTTTTATGCACAGGTTCTGCATGAGCACAGTTAAGTCTTCTGAATTCCCACTCTTCTCCATGTTATCCATAGTGTATTATTATCCACACAGTCAAATGCTTTTGCATAGTTAATAAAACACAAGTAAACATTTTTCTGGTACTCCCTGCTTTCAGCCAACATCCATTTGATATCAGCAGTGATATCCCTTATTCCACATCCTCTTCTAAACCCAGCTTGAATTTCTGGCAATTCCTTATTGATGTGATGTTGTAACTATTTTTAATTATTTTCAATACAGTTTTATTTGCATGTAATATTAATGGTATTGTTCAATAATTTCCACATTGTTTGGGTCTCCTTTCTTTGATATTGGCACAAATATGGTCTCTTCTATTTGGTTGGCCTGTCGTCTAAATTTCTTAGCACAGGTGAACAAGTGCTTCCAGTGCTACGTCAGTTTGTTGAAACATTTCAATTGGTATTCCATCAATTCCTAGTGACTTGTCTTTTGCTAATGCCTTCAGTGCAACTTGGACTTCTTCCTTTAATACTATTGTTTCTTGATCATAGGCTACCTCCTGAAGTGGATGAACATCAATCATTTTGGTACAGTGACTTTGTATATTCCTTCCATTTTCTTTTGATGCTTCATGCATAGTGCAATATTTTGCCCATGGAGTCCTTCTGGATTACAAATTGTGGCTAGGATGTTTTCTTCAGTTTTTTCAGCTGGAGAAATGCTGAGCAGTTTCTTCCCTTTTGGTTTTTTACACATTTCATTATAATACTTTACTTTATCTTATGCTTCCATTTGAAGTTTTCTGTTCAGCATTGTATTTCAAGACAGATCTTAAAATGTTCTTTTTGACAATGAACGTGACACCATTTCTCGTCAAGTTTTCATTCCCAGCATAGTCAACTATATGATTGCCTGCTTCAAAATGGCTAATACCAGTCCATTTCAGGTCACTAATACCTAAGGTATTGCTCTTTATGAGTTCCACGTTTTTTTGTGTTTTTTTTTAACTTCTTCCAATCTTTCTAGATTCGTACTTCATATGTTCCATGCCTTGATTATTAATGAATGTTTTGCAGCTATTTCTTCTCATTTTGAGTTTTGCCTCCATCCACATCATTAATGTCAATTCTACTTTGAGGAGGCAGCTCTTCCTTAGTTGTATTTTGAATGCCTTCCAACCAGAGAGATTCACCTTCCAGCACTAGATCATGTTCTGCTGTTATTCATAAGATTTTCAGGGGCTAGCCTTCTAGAAGTGTGCCCCCTATTTCTTCTTCCTAGTCTGTCTTAGTCCACAAGCCCCACTAAAACCTGTCTACCATGGATGACTCTTGTTATGTGAAATACAGGTAGCTTAGCTGCCAACATTGTAGCAACAAGCAAAGCCATGTGAAATACAGGTAGCTTAGCTGCCAACATCGTAGCAACAAGCAAAGCCATCTCAGTATGACAAACTGACCGATGTGTGAGTTTTAATGGGATAGTTTACAATTTTACACATTAGGTCTTTGAAATTTGTTGTGTATTTCTTATTTACAGCACCTTTCAATTATAAGTGCTCGATAGTCACATGTGGCAAATTACCTTGGACAGTACTGGGATAAATGGTCTGAAGACAGTTCCACAGGTCGATTGGCCTATATCTGAATTCTATGTGGGAACTCTGTTCCCTGGAGGCTTTTGTATGTTGTTCTTGTGAGGTACCATTGAGTTGGTACCGACCCATAGTGACCTTATGCACAGCAGAATGAAACACTGACCCATCCTGGGCCAACTTCACTACTGTTGCCACACTTGAGTCCATCAATGCTGCCACTTGGCCAATCCATCTCCCTGGGCGTCTTCCTCTTTTTCTCTGACCCTCCACCTTACCAAACATGATATCTTTCTCCAGTGACTGGTCCCTCCTGACAATATGTCTAAAATATGAGAGATGAAGTTTGGCCATCTTGGCCTCAAAGGAGCACTCTGGCTGCACTTCTTCCAAAACAGATCTATTGGTTCTTTTGGTAGCCCATGACGCTTTCAGTATTCTCCTCCAACACCATAACTCAAAAGCATCAATTCTACGGTCTTCCTTATTCACTGTACAGCTTTCACATGCATTAGAGGTTATTGAAAACACCATGGCTTGGGTCAGGTGCACCTTAGTCCTCAAGGTGACACCTTTGCTCTTTAACACTTTAAACAGGTCTTGTGCAGCAGATTTGCATAATGCAATATGTCATTTGATTTCTTGACTGCTGCTTCCGTGAGTGTTGATAGTTGATCCAAGAGGAATGAAGCCCTTGACAACTTCAATCTTTTCTCCATTGCTAAGAATGTTGTTTACTGGTCCAGTGATGAGGATTTTTGTTTTCTTTACATTGAAATATAATCCATACCAAAGGCTGTGCTCTTTGATCTTCATCAGTAAATGTTTTAAGTCCTCTTCAGTTTCAGCAAGCAAGGTTGTATCATCTGCATATCTCAGGTTGTTAATGAGTCTTCCTCCAATCCTGATGCCACATTTTTCTTCATATAACCCAGTTTCTCAGATTATTTGCTCAGTATTCAGGTTAAATAAGTATGGTAAAAGAATACAACCTTGTCGCACACCTTTTTAAATTTTATGCCATTCAGTGTTCCCATGTTCTGTTCGAACAACTGCTTCTTGGTCCAGGTACAGATTCCTCAGGAGCACAATTAAGTGTTCTGGAATACTCATATTTCGCAATGTTGTCCATAGCTTGTCATGATCCATACAATCGAAAGCCACATAATGCGTAGTCAACAAAGCACAGGTAAACGTCTTTCTGATAGTATCTGCTTTCAGCCAAGATCCATCGGACATCAGCAATGATATCCCTCGTTCCATGGCCTCTTCTGAATCCAGCTTGAACCTCTGGAAGTTCTCTGTCAATGTATGATTATAGCCGTTTCTGTATTACCTTTAGCAAAACTGTACTCGCATGGGATATCAAAGAGATTGTCCTATGATTTCTGCATTCCGTTGGGTCACATCTCTGTGGAATGTGCACAAATATGGATCTCTTCCAATGAGTCAGCCAGATAGTTGTCTTCCAAATTTCTTGGCAGAGGTAAGTGAGTGCCTCCTATGCCGCTTCACTTTTCTTGAAAGATTTCAAGTTTTATTCCATCAATTCCTGGTGCCTTGTTCTTTGCCAATTCCTTCAATGCACCTTGGACTACCTCCTTCAGTAGTAGCATTGGCTCAGCATCATATGCTACCTCTTGAAATGGTTGAACATTAACGATTTCCTTTTGGTACAGTGACTCTGTGTATTTCTTCCATCTTCTTTTGTTGTTTTTATATAAGAACTGTGAAAAAGAAAATTAAGTAGCTATACCTATCAGAGGCCGAGGTTCTAACTAAGTCATTTTGACTCTGGTTGTGCCCCTTCCATTGTGCGCGATGCCTGCATTTCAAACCAGCGTGTTTGGGGGCTGTAGTAACTAACTAAGCAATTGTCATCTAGTCAACTCTGACTCATAGCAACCCACGTATGTCAGATTACAACTGTGCTCCAAAGGGTTTTCAAAGGTTGATTTTTCTGAAGTAGATTGTCAGACTCTTCTCCCCAGGCACTTTTGAGTGGACTTGCAGCGCCAAACTTTGCAACAACTTACAGGTAGCATGGTAAACACTTACTCCACCCAGGGCTGTTGTTGTTAAGTGTTGTTGAATCAGTTCTGACTCAGCGAGTCTATTCACAACAGAACAAAATACTGCCTGATCCTAAGCTGTCTTCACAATTGTTTCATTGGAGCCCATTGCTGCTGTCACTGTGTTATTCCAGCTCATTGTGGGTCTTCTTTTTCGCTTTACCAAGCATGATCTCCAGGGACTGGTTCCTCCTGATTACATGTCCCAAGAAAGCCCTGCTCAACCTTGAATTCATAGTCCCATGGAGTAGGTTATAAACCCAAGTTATTGTATTTATTTGATACTTACGTATTTGGGAATATTCATGTTTTGACTTCACTTGCTCTGTACAAGAGAATGAGGAAAACTCTGAGCTACTATATGCTGATAGGGCAAGGAGTCTTAAAGTTTGTCTTTTAAATAGCTATGTCCCCCTGAGTGGCCAGGATCATATGTGTCTATTGTGTTCTTAAAACAAGTTCCTCCTGGCAGGGCCCGTCCCCTCGAGAGCACTCATTTGGGTCAGTATTCCCCAAACGGCCTTAATTTTGGAAGTATTAACACAGTGATTTTGCAATTTTAAGCTAAATGAACTATTCGTGTCAGGGCAGCAGGGGGAGCTCTTCCACCGATTTAAAGCAAACCCAGGGTTTTCCCTTTGTTTACTATAATGGCAGAGGTTGGAGGTCTTGATTTTTGTTCTTGTGTAAAGGAGGAAGAAATGCTAATCAGGCTTCTAAAGCGATTGTTCCTGCTTTTTCTGAGAAATATTTCATTTCTGTCAGCAACCTTTGTGCATTCTCCAAAGAACCTTTCCTGAGAGTCCCTTCAGAGGACCCGTGGATTTATGATGAGTTCTTTTGCCATCAGGACCCACCCAGTTGATCCCATTGTGACCAAATTTGAGTCATTGTTCTTTGATTTTGCTCTACAAAATTAATGTGAAGTTAATTTCTGATGTCAAATGCCGTACAACACTCATTCATATAACAAAACCAGATGCCTTTTATTAGGCCAATCCGTTTAAAACTTAATCCTCAAGATTCCTAGCGTTTGTATCAAGGATTAAATTGGATCATTTTTTAAATGCAGACCCACACAGCCTGGACGGTAATACTTATTTCCTGTCAATTTTACTCAACAAATAGTGAACGTATCACTGGGAAGCTTGATTTTAAATTGTTGGGAAATCTTTGTTGGGAATTCTTCCTGGTTCTCGTCACAGACCTGGATAATGCTCCAGACCAACATCAAAACTATGCATGATCTAACTTTTTGTTAGGCCGAATGTGTCTTGCATTAGATCTATGAATAGGTCCTGGAGCCTCTGTATCCTCAGAGGACAGAGAGTGTGACCTTCGTTGGGCGGATGGTAAGTACCACGTCTAGCCCCACACACTTCTGAGATCCTATTCCAGAGAAAACAGCCAGCGCTACAGCCCAGGGCAGCCAAAGGATTGAGTCACGGATTCCCGAAACCCAACCAAGAACCAACCTTGATCCCTTTGACACAAAAGTTCTGTTTTTCAGTCTCTGTCTCCAGGCAAATCCGAAGGAGGGGATAGGCAGAGGGGAGGAAAAGAGCAGCTTTGATGAGGCAAGTGGGAGATGTGAATCTATTCTCTAAAACGTTATGCTGGGAAGCCATATGACGGAATCGGCATCTGGAAAAACTTAATCCAGTGTTGTTATTTGTTAGCTACCATTGAGTCTGCTCCGATTCATGGCAACCCCATGGGTGCAGAGCAGAACTGCTCTGTAGGGGTTTCAAGGCTGTGACCTTTCACAATGCCAGATCTGTCTTCTGAGGTGACTCTTAATGGATTCGAACTGCTAATCTTTCAGATAGTAGTGGAATGTTTAATCATTTATGCACCAACTCAAGTGGAAATGGATAGGAGGGGGGAATGAATTAGGCAGCTTCAAAAAGTTTGTGGGAAAATGAAATTAGATAATGAAATGTTTCCACAAACTTTTTGAGGCCCCCTATAATAAACAATAAGGAGCTCTGGTAGCGTAGTGGTTACGAATCGGGCTGTGAGCCGCAAAGTCAGCAGTTCGAAACTACCAGTGGTTCCGCGGGAGAAAGATGAGGCGATCTGCTCCTGTAAAGATTTACAGCCTCGGAAACCCTGTACAGGGTCGCTATGAGTCGGAACTGACTCCACGGCACTTAACAACAACAACAATAATAAACAATATGTACAGTCAGGACTGCGTTCAAACCTCTTACTTTCTGTGGACTGTTGCTGATAAAGACTTTAGGCAAATCAATCTCTCAACTCTTCTGAAGTATAATTAATAAATAATCAACTGTATGTGGAGTCCTGGTGTGGTGCTGTGGATTAATGCGCTGGACTGCAAAGTCAGTTTGAACGCAAGGGCGGTGGTTCAAGGTCACCAGCTGCTCCTTGGAAACCCTATACAGGGTCGCTTTGGGTCAGAACCAACTCAATGGCACTTAACAACAGAAAACTGTACATATTCAATGTGTGTCATCTGATGAGTTTTGACATATGTATATACCCGTGAAACCACCACCACAAGCAAGATGATTCCCATAGCCGTCATTCACACAGGTTCCTCATGACCCTTTGATTGCAAATGGTTGGTTATTCTAAGACGTTTGTATGTACCTCCCTAGTGTTACTGTTCTCCGTGGAGACATGTCTATCGTTTGGCTGAAAATTGAACCACATGGCTAAGTTCAGTTTCAGACCTGAAAGTCAACTAAGTCTCTAGTCACCAGTGAGTCTGATCTTTTTATGATTTTGCATTTTGTTTCACATTTTTCTTCCACTCTATCTAGGACCTTCTAATGAGCTCCCTCTCAGAGCGCTTGGTAATGGTATCTGGGCACCATTTTGTTCTAGTCTCAGAGTCACAGAGGCTGATGATCTTGTGGTGCATTAGTCTACTGGACTGATTTTTCCCACACGTGTTCAAATCTCTTCACTCTTCTTTGCTCCAGATGGAGAGAGACCTTAGATGGTTGCTCATGATGCATTTCCCTTATAACTAAGATTGTTGAGTAGTAACCTTTACATTTGTTTATTTGCCATGCATATAACTTCTTTGGTGAAGTGTCTATTCAAATCATTTGCCAATATTTTCATTGAGTTCTTTGCTTTTTTATTAGAGTTTTAAGAGTTATTAATTTATTCTAAATACCACTCACCTGGCTTTTATTTTTATAACAATCTCTTTAAGAGCGTCGGCCTGTAAGAGACTTGCAATAAATGTATGTTGATGATGCCAAACACCACTTCAGGATGGTAAGGAGTCACATTTGTGCAGTGAAGCTTGTCTTGCACCATACAGTGGATTGGATGCAGGTGTGATCCCAGTACCCCTAGAGGAGGAGACAGGGCTCCTAAAATCACCTCTCACCAGAGTTGGTTGGAAGGCCTGGGCAAGTTTGTCCAGAAAAGAGATTTACAGAGAGAAAAGTCAAGGTTCCGTATTGTAACATTCCCATGTTGAAGAAGAGGATTTGCTTTGCGCTATAACAACAACAACAAAAAGCCAAACCAGTTGCCATCTAACTATGTGTCAGAGTAGACCTGTAAGTCAAAGGGCTTTCAGTGGCAGATTTGGGGGTGGTAGATTGCCTGGCCTTTCTTCTGAGGACGTCAGGATAGACTCGAACATCTAATTTTTCAGTTAGCAGCTGAACTCATTAACCATTTACACCATCCGTAGAGTCTACAATAGTACCCTCATTGACCTTAATTCCTTCCACAAATTAGGACAGAGTGATCCAGTGCTGCTGGGTTTTGTCAGTGAACAACTGAACAAGGAATGTCAGTATTTTGTGACCTCTGTTGCTGATGACTCTCAATTCTGGAACCTATTCACTGCGTGTAGAGTAGAGAGTTCTGAGGAATGCCTAGAAGCAAGAATTCAATAACTATGCAATGTTAGTCACACACTCATAATTCACCAAGACTCAAATGACATGTTTAATATTAAGTGAATGAGGCATCATTGCTAACAAAGGCCCTGCACAACAGAGTTTTTACTTTGTCTTGTGAATGGCCCATAAAAACTGTCTTTTATTGATCCGGTTACAACAACAGCCCTTCTACAATGATGAACACGATACCCTGTAGGTTTTCTGTGGCCCCCAACCCTGTCAGAGGTACCACCAACTAATCAAAAGTACCTTTTGTGTCCTGTTTGCAACCTGACTACAAACAAGGAAGGCAGGGCTCCCCAGCTAACCCACAACACAACACCTGATTATTTTTGTAATGGTTTGGTTCTGCCATCAAGTAGCAGCTCTTTAACACCTTTACTACAATTAGCTCCCAAACGTCCATTACATTTCCCAATCAGAAAACAAGAATAAATAAATACCCATACACCAAAGCCCTCTGCTCAATACCACTACACAAACAATAATTAACCAACAAAACAAAAGAACGTGTACCAAGAAAAGTTTGGTAATTACCCTATGCCTTCCCTTTTATCCTACTGGATGTAAGAACTTCTTTGGTAATCTACCCAGAGGAGCTAGGTGTCAAGGTCACTGCATCACAAAGTACCACAGGCCATTAAGTGCGAGGTTTGTCACCTTCCAAGCAGGAGACCCTAGTTTGTTTCCTAGTCCATGTGCCTCATCTGCATCCACTGCCCATTTGTTAGCGGAGGCTGGTGTGTTACTACAATGCTGATCAGGGTCTAGTATCACCAGGGGAAAGCGAGGGGTGCAGACTGCTCCCGCTCACACTATCAGCGGGGGTGACACCAAAATGAGTGTCTATAAAATAAACACTTTGTGTAGAGCTTCCAGAATAAGACAGACTTGGAAGAAAGGCCTGATAATTATGGTGGTAAGTCAGACAACTTTGACTACAAACTCCTAGAAACCTTTACTGAACAAAAATATCAAAAGGGGAAGCTATTATTTCTTGGCATATCCTTCATCTAGGTCTATATACTTCTGAAGGCGATGTTGCCATCTCTCTGACCCTTCCTGGAAGAATTCTGTGCTGTTTATTTATACCATGTCAAAGTGGTAGTTTTATCATCCTTTTAAATGTTCCTTGAGTTTGGGGAAGAAGTCTGAAAGAGAAAGATCAGGGCTTAGGGTAGATGAGGTAAGGCTTCTCAATGAAAATTTTGTAGGACAGCCCTTGCTGTCCTTGAAGAATGAGCAGGTGTGTTGTCATCATGAAAACAGATTTCTTGGTGTAACTTTCCTGGCCTTTTTCTCACCAACACAATTTTGAATTGTCTTAAAATTTCTTCATTATAAGACCCCATGACGTCCCATGTTCTTCAAGGGGGAAAAATAAATCTTTAGAAGTCTTACAAAAACATAGCCATAACCTTCTGAACTGGCATTTCTTCCTTGCATTGAGCTGGCCCAGCAGAGCCCCTCAGAAGTCTCGGTTTCGACTGGCCCCTTTTTTTTAAGACTCCTGATGAAAACAAGACCTGTGTGTTACCGAGAGAGAAGTTGTCTGCAGCTGTGCACTGATCACAGAGGCATGGGTAAGCACAGTTTGTGTGGAATAAACCATATGTGTACAAACCAATAGCAACAGTTCAATGTAACAGAAATATTTTTGACCTATGTTCATTTTCACAAATCAGCCATGAAAACCCTATGGGCGCCGTGGTCTGGTTCCCAACCAATCATAGAGATATAGTCACCATGACTTGAGGACTAACTAGATGGCAGCTTACAACAACCGCAACTATAGACTAAGAATGTGCATTTCAGAATACCCACAACAACAACAAACTGGCATCCTAGGTCACCCATTATATATACATTTTTTTCATATTGTCATTAAAAGGGCACTTCTAAAAAGTGTGTGTGTGTCTTAGTTTAAGTTTTCATCTCTCAGAGCATGGAAGGGTTCAGATTACCTCTATTTGACTAAAACAAGTCTCTGTAACTTTGGTTTTACATGAAATTCTTTTCAGCATTGTGTTTTTCCCTGTGATGATAATCTAAAACAAATACCATTATATTCTGGGTCACTTGCATGTCTACCTTATAATCAAGCGATGTTTTATTATTTCTGTGTTGGAGTTTGTGTTCCTCATCTCGTTGACGCCAAGTCACACTATTTTAATTGCCTCGCTCCAATAAGACAGGATCAAAGGCAGATTACTAAGTGAATTATTCTTTTGAGCCCAGTGGAAGCCAAATGACATCACAGAATGCTGGACAAGTACAGGCTTCAAACAGAGGAGAGTGTGGGATAGTTGAATCTCCACTTGGTACTTGGAAGCTTGGGCATGACGAACTGCCAGGGACGAAGTCAGAGCAATCAATACCATATTTATGTGGAGAGTGACAGTTTACTTTCAGCAAAACAGTATCATCCGCAAAATTATATTAATGCTGATTTTCATTGTATTTGTTTTTTATGTGACTAGTTGGCTTTATAAGGTAGCGTAGTGGGCTGCAAACCGCAAAGTCAGCAGTTCGAAAGTACCAGATGCTCCGCAGGAGAAAGATGAGGCTTTCTGCTCCTGTAAAGATTTACAGCCTCGGAAACCCCGTTCAGGGTCGCTATGGGTTGGAACCGACTCGAAGGCACTTAACAACAGCAAGTTGGCTTTATGTGATATGTGCAAGGTAAAAGCAGAAGGTGTTTATGCCCACTTTTATAGTTACATGTTTTAAAGTAACAGTTACATAAAAACAGCACAGGTACCTTGCAAAAAAAGAAAAAAAGTTTTTCTTTTTAAAGGCACTCCATATACTATTTTAGTCTGTGCAACATTGGTTAGTCCTTTACTGTACACTATAGTAGCCTTGTCCACATGAAGCAATTAAGCAGTTTAATATGAATATAAGTATAAAATATATACCAGATTTCCACATCAGATGTCATTGATTCAGTATGGGGGAAGAAAAGTAAAGATACCATATTTCTGTTGTTGAAGGAGCTCTGGTAGCGTAGTGGTTACGAATCGGGCTGTGAGCCTCAAGGTCAGCAGTTCGAAACTACCAGCTGTTCCGTGGGAGAAAGACGAGGCTATCTGCTCCCGTAAAGATTTACAGCCTCGGAAACCCTGTGTAGGGTCGCTATGAGTTGGAACCGACTCCACGGCACTTAACAACAACAACATTTCTGTTGTTGAGTGCCAGCGAGTGAACTCTGACTCAGTGGCTCTGAGTTTAGGATTTCCGGTGAACAGCTGGTGGGTTTGTACCACTGACATTGCAAACAGCATTTCAGTGCTTACCCCACAGTGCCACACCAGGACTCCAGCTATCATATTAACAATTTTAAAAATATTGATTACAAGTTGGAATAACGGTTGCATATCCCAAACTCAGGAGTCCTGGTGTGGTGCTGTGGGTTAATGCACCAGACTGCAAAGCCATTTGAACTGCAAGGTTGTCGGTTCAAGCTCACCAGCTGCTCTTCGGAAACCCTACACAGGGTCGCTATGGGTTGGGATTGACTCGATGGCACTTCACAACAACAACAACCCCAAACTCAAACCCACTGGCATCAAGTTCAGTCTGACTCACGGTGGCCCCTATTGGACAAAATAGAACAGTTCCTTGGGGTTTCCAATGCTTTCAGTCTTTACAGAAGCAGACAGCCTCATCTTTCTCCCTCAGAGCAACTGATGGATTTGAATCATCAACCTTGCAGTTAGTAGTTCAATGCTTAACCCCAGTGCCATCAATGTTCTTTAATATATATATATTTATATAGTCCTGGCATGGTCCTGTAGGATAAGAACTGGACCGAAGGTCGTTTGAATCACCAGGTGGGCGGTTCAAACTCACTAGCTGTTCAGAACTGATTCAACAGCACTTAACTATATATATATATATACACACACACACACACATCCATGGTCTGCCTAATTTGCCTCCTTTTACTTATCAGTTTCAACAGATTTTAACAAGGTTTGCGATCTTCAGGATGAGCAATGTAGAGTAAGAATTACCCATCCTCACCTTCCAGTCTTTGCCAGTTAATGTTTTCAGTCCATAAAAGGAAAAGCAGATCGCCCTAGGCGTATGCCCTAATTCTGCCACTAGAGGGCAGGAGAAAGACTCCAAAGGCTGCAGTTTTCACTTCCATTTATCTCAGAATATGAAATCAAGTCTCAGCTTTGTCCTTAGAAGACCCGCGGCAGCGCTGTCGCAACCTCAGTCTCCAGTCCAGATGAGGGAGCTGCAGCCACTCTTCCGTTCCTAGCCGAGCAGGTGACAGCTGTGAAGGTGGCATGTTTATGTTGCTCACCTTGGGGTGATTCTGAGGACTGGTTAGAGGCGTGGTTGGGGACAGTACCAGGCAAGCAGTGGTTCTGTTTGATTGTTTGCTTGTTTGTTTAGGCCAACTTGAATATACTCGTATTTAGCTTTCTAACTAAAAATAGGGTACACAAAGCCAACTTGTCCCGAGGGCAGTTCTACCAGAAGAGGGAACTGTGGGTAGTGAAATCGGACTAGGTATAAGCGTAGTGGTTACGAATCGAGCTGTGAACCGCAAGGTAAGCAGCTCGAAACTACCAGCTGTTCCGCGGGAGAAAAGAGGAGGCTTTCTGCTCCTGTAAAGATTTACGGCCTCGGAAACCCTGTACAGGGTCGCTACGAGTCGGAACCGACTCCACGGCACACACCAACAACAACATAAATCGAAGTAGCTCTGGTGGTGCTGTGGGTTAGGCCTTGGAGTGCTCACTAAAGGTCAAACCCATCACCTGGGAGAAGATGAGGCTGTTTAATCCCATAAATCCTGCTTTGGTACTGTAAGATTAGTAATGGACTGCTAACCACCAGGTAGGTGGTTCAAACCTTGGAAACTCTATATAGGTTGACTTGACAGCACTTAACAATAGCAACAAAGATTTACAGTCTTGGAAACCTTATATAGGGTGGCTATGAGTCAGAATGAAAGGAGACAGGCCCTTTCCCAGAGCTTTGCCCTGAATTCAGACTTCTAGCCCCCTAAACTGAGAGTAAATTTATGTTTGTTAAAGCCATCCACTTGTGGTATTTCTGTGATAATGTTGCCGTCCAGTCCATACCGACTCAGTGTTACTGTGTGGGTTTTCAAGGGGTGTCTAGTGGGTTTGAACCACTGATCTTGTGGTTAGCAGTTAGTGCTTATCCTAAAGTCCCACACCAGGACTCAATTTCTGTTGTTGTTGTTAAGTACTGTTAAATTGGTTCCAACTCATAGTCACCTAGTATAGTATTTCTGAGGAGTAGCTGGTGGGTTTGAACCACTGACCTTGTTGTGGTTTGCAGTCCACTGCTGATCCTACAGCGCCACACCAGGAGTCCGTAACTAAGACAAACATTAAGCTATAACTACCACCCCCTCTTCTTCTCTCCCTCCCTCCAGCTCCTGGCAACATATAATCTTCTATCTGTCTCTAGGAATTTGCCTACTTTAGATATTTGATATAAGTGCAATCAAACAATGTTTGTCCTTTTGTAATGATTATTTAACTTAGCATAATGCTTTCAAGATTAACTCATGTCATAGCATATATTATTGCATTCCTCTTTATTCTTGAATAATATTCTGTTGTATGGATAGACCACATTTTGTCAGTGCATCTGTTGTTGGACACTTGGGTTGTTTTGGCTTTTTTGCCGTTGTGAATTATGCTACAGTGAGTATTGGTGTACAAGTATCTATTTGAAATCCTATTTTCAATTCTTTGGATTTGACCTACATAGGAGTAGAACCACTGGGTCACATGATATCTCGCTGTATAATTTTGTGTGGAACTACCAAACTGTTTTTCACAGCAACTGTACCATTTTCATTTTAACCACAGTGTACCGAGGTTTCAGTTTCTCTCTCCTAGTTGTTATGGATGGAACTGTGCTTCCCTCCCCAGCACCCAAATATGCATTATAGGTACGTGCGCCTAATCAGAGACCCAGGAAACCTGGATCTGGGTTTCAGTGCCACAGGTTTTCTTAGGGCTGGGAGCTGGGAGAAGGGGATTGGACAAGTCATAGGGTAGCTCAAAGTCCCAGACAGAAGCCAGCAATGGCAGGGTCTAGTGGTATCACCAGGGGAAAGTGAGGGGTTCAGACTGCTCCGGCTCACACTGTCAGCAGGGGTGACACCAAAACGAGTGTCTATAAAATGTTTGTGAGTGTTTCAGCAGAAATGAATGATCCGTTATGAAAGTATACCTGTAGTTAGAGCAACAAACCCATTTTCTGTCTACCCAGCTTACCTGTACCTACAAGGCTAAAACTCTGTATGCTAATTTATGTTTTGAAACTGGTAATAGACCTTGGTCAGAGCTGTTATCATTGTCCAATTACAATGATGATTTGAGTCATGTGGTCTTGTCTGCAGGTGGTTTCATTGCCAACAGTGTTTTTATATGCGCTGCTTTTGTCACATTGTTTAGTTGCAGCTACAATGTTGTGGTAGTTAGTATTTATGAACCATATCAGTAACTTCTCTGAGAATGTAGTTATTAAAGGTAAAGGAAGAAAAAAGAATGAACGGATTCTGCTTAGTTACTAATAAAGTTACTAATAACATTATCCACCATTTATCTGTCAATTTGTCGTATTGTGGTTGTTTGTGTGTTGCTGTGATGCCAGAAGCTATGCCATTGGTGTTTTAAATACCAGCAGCGTCATCTATGGTGGACAGGTTCCAACAGAGATTCCAGAGAAAGATAAATGAGAAGGAAGGAGAGGCTGACCACTTAATGAATGGTGAGCCACTGAAAATCTTATGAACAACAGCTGAATGTTGCCACATATGGTGCCAGAAGACAAGCTCCTCAGGTTGAACTGGGAAGAGCTGCTCCCTGAAAGTAGACTTGACCTTAATAACATGGATGAAGTAAAGCTTTTGGAACCTTCATTTGCTGATGGGGCACAACTCAAAATAAGAAGAAACAGCTTTTAACATCCATTAAAAATCAAAACATGGACTGTATAAAGTATGAATCTAGGAAAATTGAAAGTTGTGAGAAATGAAATGAAACACATAAAGATCGATATTTGCATTAATGAGCTAAAATGGACTGGTATTGGCCATTTTGAACCAGACCATCATATATATGGTTTACTGTCCCCAGTATGACAAACTGAAAAGGAAAGGTGTCACATTCATCATCAAAAAGAGCATTTCAAGAACTGTCTTGAAGTAAAATGCTGTCTGTGATAGGACAATATCCATATATGCCTGCAAGAGAGACCAGTTAATACCACTATTATTCATATTTACAAACCAATCATTAACATTAATAATAATGAAATTAAAGAGTTCTACCAACTTCTACAGTATGAAGATCAAATATGCAATCAAGATGCAATGTTAATTACTAATGATTAGAATGCAAAAGTTGGAAATAAAGATAAAGGATCCATAGTTGAAAATATGATCTTGGTGATAGAAAGCTAGAGATTACATGAGAGAATTTTACAAGACAAATTTGTTGTAAATATCTTTTTTCAACAACATAAATGGCATCTATACACATGGACCTTGCCATATGGAATACACAGGAATCAAAATGACTACATCTGTGGGAAGAGTCGATGTAGAAG
>NW_006408794.1:2982614-2984458 GCF_000296735.1 Chrysochloris asiatica
TCAGAAGACACTCTGAAACTTGTTCTTGAGCGTAAAGAAACTAAACCAACTGAAAGAAATGAAAAGAGCTGAACAGAAAATTTAAAAAGGCAACCTGAGAAGACAAAGTAAAGTATTATAATGAAATGTGCAAAGATCTGAAGTTAGAAAACCAAAAGGAAAGAATGTATTCAGCATTTCTCACTCCATAAGAGTTGAAGGAAAAAAAATCAAGCCTTGGGTCACAATATTGAAGAATTCTATGGGCAAAATATTAAATGACTCAGGAAGCATCCAAAGATGGAAGGAACACACAGAGTCACTGTACCAAAAAGAAATGATCGATGTTCAATCATTTCATAAGGTCAAGAACTGAAGGAAGCAGTACAAGCTGTACTGAAGGCATTGGCGAAAAACAAGACTGTGGGAATGGATGGGATACAAATTGAAATGTTTCAACAAACTGCTTCAGCACTGGAGGCACTTACTAGTCTTTGCTAAGGAATTTGGAAGACAACTCTGGCTAACCAATTGGAAGAGATCCATATTTGTTGTGCTCATTCTGAAGAAAGGTGACCCAACAGACTGCAGAAATCATTTAATAACATCATTAATATCACTTGCAAGTAAAATTTTGCTGAAGATATTTCAAAAATGGTTGCAACAGTACATTGACAGGTAACTGCCAGAAATTCAAGCCAGATTCAGAAGAGACAATGAAACAAGGGCTATCATTGCTGATGTCAGATGGATCTTGGTTGAAAGCCGAGAGTACCAGAAAGATGTTTACTTGTGCTTTATTGACTATGCAAAGACATTTGACTGGCTCATGACAAACTGTGGATAATGTTGAAAAGAATGGGTATTACAGATCACTTAGTAATGATAATAAGGAACCTGTACATAGACCAAGAGGCAGTAATTAAAACAGAACAAAGTTTTAAAAATGGAATGGTTGTAAGTTAGGAAAACTGTGTGCAGGGTTTGTATCCTGTCACTATATTTATTTGATTTGTGTGCTGAGCAAACAATCTGAGAAAGTGGTTGTATGGCATCAGATCAGAGGAAGATTCAGTAACCTGTAATAGGCAGATGGCACAACTTTCTTGCTGGAAGCGAAAAGGGCTTGAAATACTTACTGATGAAGATCAAAGACTACAACCTTTAGTATGGATTACACCTCAATGTAAAGAAAACAAAAATCCTCACAATTGGACCAGTAAATGACTTAGTGATAAACAGAAAAAAGATGCAAGTTGTGAATGGCTTCATTGTGCTTGGAACCACAATTAAGTCTTGTGGAAGAGCAATCAAGAAATAGAACAATGTATTGCATTAGGCTAATCTGCTGCACAAGACCTTTTTAAAGTGTTCAAGAGCAAAGATGTCAGTTTGAGGACTAAGATACATCTAACCCAAGCCATGGTATTTAAACTGGATCACATGCATGTGAAAGTTGGAAAATGAATAAAGAAGGTGTAGAAGAATCAATACATTTGAATTACAGTGTTGGCGAAGAATATTTCAAAGTACCACAGGCTTCCAGAAGAACAAACAAATCTGTCTTAGAAGAAGTACAGGCAGATGCTTCTTAGAAGCAAGGACGGTAAGACTTCTTCATTCGTGTTGTTAGGAGAGATCAGTCCCTGAAGGACATCATGCTTGGTAAAGTGGAGGGTCAGAATGAAAGAGGAAGACCCTCAAGGAGATGGACAGGCTATGGGCTCAACCATAACAGCAATTGTGAGTATGGTGCAGTGGCAAGCAGCGTTTCATTCTATTGTGCACAGGGTCACCCTGAGTCAGAACCAGTGGCACTGTGGGTTAATGCACCAGGCTGCAAAGCTGTTTGAACTGCAAAATTG
>NW_006408794.1:2986398-2988835 GCF_000296735.1 Chrysochloris asiatica
TCTCTTTAAATTTCGAGGAGATCTGTGCGCATGTGTAGTAGAATCCTCCGAGGGTGGGGCTGGGGTGCCCACTAGCTCAGGCACCCCTATAGTCACCAGAATGGAGTTGCATAGACAGCAAGGGACCAATGAACAGCTACCAAGAGAAAAGAATGTCCACATCTTTATATCTGCAGTTCTGCCAGGCGTCCGTGGCCGCTCCGATCCTTCCACAGCTTGGTCTCACCCAAGATGGCGGCTCCTGGAGCAGCTGAGCGTCTCAAATTAGAAAGCAATGGATTTCTTGCTTCTGCCACAAATTCCCCAGCTGTAAGTCTTCCAACCTTCTAAATATTGCTTTATATGTGTTTCAGAGTTCTGGGACCAACCCCTGAGCCTGCTTGGTCAGGTATTCTGTGTCGTTGTTAGCAGAGCTCTTCACTGCACTTCCACCCGATCTGCCATCTTGTTTGTTCCTCTGTCATTAGATTTTTTGACTGCTGTTTCCATGAGAGTGAATTGTGGATCCAAGCAAAATGAAATCTTTGACAATTTCAGCCTTCTCACCATTTATTATGATGTTATTTATTGGTCCACTGATGAATATTTTTGTTTTCTTTGCACTGAGGTGCAACCCATGCTGATGGCTATGTACTATGATCTTCATCAGTAAGTACTTCAAGTCCTTTTGCTTTCAACATGCAAGGTTGTAGATTCATACTTTGTACATTCCATGTTCCAATTACTAATAGATGTTTGCAGCTGTTTCTCCTCATTTTGAGTTGGACCCCATCAACAGATGAAGGTTCAGAAAGTCATCCAGTTTACTGCTTTGAGGAGGCAGCTCTTCCCCATATGTATTTTGATTGCTTTCCTACCTGAGAGGCTCGTCTTCCAGCACTATATCTGACAATACTCTGGTGCTTTTCATAATGTTTTAATCTTCTAGCACTGTATCTGACAATATTCTGCCATTTTTCATAAGGGTTTCAGTGGCTAAAACCTCTCCTTCTTCCTAATCTGCCTTAGTCTGGAAGCTCAACTGAAACCTTTAAATACCCTCCTGGTATTGAAAATACTGGGGGCATAGTTTCCAGCAGCACAACAACACACTTACCACCACAACACACAACAAACTGACAGGTGAGTGGTAGAATTGTGTTGTTAGTATTCATATAATCTAAGATATATTACATGTAAACAATTTGTAACTGTATTTATAATGTATTTTTCTATGACTCAGTTGATAATGTTACTAATGATTTATATGCAAAGAAAACAGAACCCCTCACCACGGGACCAATAAATAACATCAAGATAAATGAAGAAAAGATTAAAGTTGTCAAAGACTTCATTTTGTTTGAACCCACTATTAACAGTCACGGAAGCTGCTGTCAAGAAATCATGCACCATATTGAATTAGGCAAATCTGTTGCACAAGTCTTCTTTGAAGTGTTCAAGAGCAAAGATGTCAGTTTGAGGACTAAGATGCACCTGACCCAAACCATGGTATTTTCAATTGTATCATTGTTGTTAGGTGTCATTGAGTCAGTACCAACTCACAGCAACCCTATGAACAACAGAACGAAATACTTCCCAGTCCTGCACCTAACTCACAATCATTGCTACATTTGAATTCATTGTTGCTGCCACTGTGCCAATCCATCTCGTTGGGGTCTTCCTCTTTATTTTCTCTGACCCTCCACTTTACCAAACATGGTATCCTTCTCCAGAGACTGATCCCTCCTGATAATATATCTGAAGTATGAGAGGCGAAATGTGACCAACTTGGCTTCCAAGGAGCATTCTGTCTGAACTTCCTCCAACACAGATTTGTTTGTTTTTTTGGAAGTCATGGTACTTTGACTCTTCTCCTTCAACACCATAATTCAAACGTATCAATTCTTCTACAGCCTTCCTTATTCACTGTCCAACTTTCACATGCATATGAGGTTACCATGGCTTGGGTCAGGCGTACCTTAGTCCTCAAACTGATATCTCTGCTATTGAATACTTTAAATATGTTTGATATCTTGCCTGCTGCTTTCATGAGTGTTGATGGTTGATCTGAGCAAAATTAAATCTTTGACAATTTCAATTGCTTCTCCATTTATATAGATGTTGTTTATTGGTCTTGTGGTGAGGATTTTTTTTTTTATCATATGCATGTAAAAGTTGGATAATGAATAAGGAATACCATAGAAGAACTGATATATTTGAGTTATGCTGTTGGAGAAGAGTACTGTGGATTGCCAAAAGAACAAAGGAATCTGTCTTGGAAGAAGCACACCCCTGGCAAGAGCACCAACGAGCCAGCCACAGCAGAGAAGACTTTAAGAACTGTTTAACCCTTAGGGAACTGGTTAAACCCCAGAGACATTCTGCTGCTTTGCTTGTCGGGCGTGGGGAATGGGGAGTTAATAGATGTTACTGATTTTGTAATCATCCATCAACCATC
>NW_006408794.1:2989338-2989976 GCF_000296735.1 Chrysochloris asiatica
TCTGTTCTTCTGTGTTTACCTTCTTTCACATTGTAATTGTTTTGATCATAGACTGACCTCCCAGATCCTCTGTTCTTACAATTTTATTCTGTTCTTCACTCTTCCATTTGTCAATTAAGTTCAGGGTGATGCTGCCACATATGTCATTCTGTAGTTGTTGTCTGTTCTTGTTGGTTCTCAGTCCACAGAACTTCCTTTTAGGATGTTTTTCATAGCAGGGTTGGCTTTGTCAAAATCCCTTGGCTTCTGTTTGTCCTGGAATGTTTTGATTACACCATCATATTTGATTGACAGCTTTGCTGGGTAGAGGATTATTGGGTGGCAGTTATTTTCTTTCAGGGTTTTATATATGTCTCCCCACTGCCTTCTTGCCTGCATGGTTTCTACTGAGAAATCCGAACTTAATATGATTTGCTTGCCTTTGTATGTTATATTTCTCTTTTCCCTAGCTGCTTTCAAGATCCTGTCCTTATCTTTGATTTTGGAGAGCTTGATTATTTTATATGTCTTGGTGATTGTCTTTTAGGGTCTATCCATCCTGGGGTTCGTTGAACTTCTTGAATGCTTATCTTTTCATTTTTCATGAGGTTAGGAAACTTTTCTTCCAGAAGCTCTTCAACTATCTCCTCTGTGGACTT
>NW_006408794.1:2990076-2996531 GCF_000296735.1 Chrysochloris asiatica
GACATAGCCAGACTTCATGTCTCATATTATCAGGGAGGGACCAGTCCCTGAAGAAGGACATCATGCTTGGTAAAATGGAGAGTCAGCGAAAAAGAGGAAGACCCCCCAATGAGGTGGACTGGCCCAGTAGCAGCAGAAGTAGCTCAAGTGTAACAACAGTTGTGAAGATGCACAGGATAGGACAGTGTTTCATTCTGTTATGCATAGGTTTGCTAGGAGTCAGAACTGATTCAATGACACCTAACAACACCAACAAGGATTTTGTTCGGGCTGGTACCTGAGGAGTCCCATGGGGGTGGGGGTCGTGATACCATGGGTTAACCCTGTGATGACACCACTGGCAGGGTCAGGTGAAGGGTCTCGTAGTGTGATGGAGGTCCAAATGGGGATTTAGGCAAAGTGCCTACCCAGTGCCTCCAGTTGTAGCCATTCAAGTGAAGATTTAGTGTGGAGCAAGAGAGCATTGATGGCAGTGTGAGGAGACATCCCTGCTTGCCAACAGAAGGCGATATTTAAAGTGCTGTTTAATTCAAAGTTCAACTTAAAATTCTTTCCATGTAAAAACCCAGTACTTGCTACTGGGTAACATTTGTCAAACTCAGAGTCTTCCTTTTAAAAACAGAATGAAATGCAGTTCATCTATTTTAATTTTTAGAGGAAAAGTGGTACATGGTACAAAGGACACCAAAGTCTAAAAGAGAACTCATTGAAAAGTGAGGCTTCCGCTCATCTCTGCCCTCTGGTTTTGCAGTTCCCCTTCCCAAAGCAACTGCTCTTTTCTGTTTCTGCTGGCTCCTTACACCGTCTACAGGATTTGCAATCAGCTCCGTGGCAGTGGTTGGATTTACAATCTGTGGTTGTTAATAGGGTGCTTTTCTGGAGTAAGGGTTTAAACGGTGAAGGAATTACTTTTTTATCTCCAGGTGGAAGTTTTCCAAAGCAGTACTCTTTTTCCAGGTGTAGGACTTATTAATATTAACACAACATGGGTCCTCTCATTCTATTATACCCTATGGCCTTTTATTTGTATCTGTTTCCATCCCCCTAGAGGATTAAAACAGAGGCGGGACTCAGAGGTGGAGTGGTGTCCATGCTCCTTGAGCACTGATCAGTATCAGGGCAGAGGCTTCCTGTCCTGGGTCAAAAAGTGACTCCATCCCCAACATGAGCCCTGAAAGGTTCTTGGCTAAGAGTCTCGGCTGCTGTTTTTCTTTGTTGTTTGCTTTCTGCGCTGATGATCAATTGTGCATGGCTCTCAGCAGCTCAAGGGCCTGCTTGATGTGGGTGCTTCTCCGTGACCTTCATCACATCCACTCCACACTTCTCCTTAGGGCTTCCATATAATGCATGTATTTAATGATAGGAGTTCCTGGGTGGTGCTAATAGTTCATATGCTTGGCTGCTGACCAGAGAGTCAGAAGCTCAAGAACACTTAGAAGCACCTTGGAAGCAAGGCCTACTTATGAAAAATCAGCCATTGGAAACTTGATGTAACACAATCTCAGTCTGAGACACATGGGGTTACCGTGAGTTGGAGTCAACTCCACAGCTTTGATTTGCTTATTTATTTAATTATTACACAGATGCTGACGACTTCTACAGCTCAGGACCTCCTCTGAGCTTCAGTCCCACACCCATGACTCCTTACTAATCTGCCACAGGTACCACTAACTCACTAGTCTTAACAATCAGCCACCATATCACGTCAGAGCCAACTCCTCACCACCATTGCACGTGTCCTGAGTGGGCCAAACTGTTGAGCAGGAGCCATGCTAATGCCCACCTTCTTCTCCACTCACACCAAGCTCCAACTCCTGTTTCCCTGTGATGGTTTCATGATTTCCAACCTTTATGAAACCCCACCCTTTCCAATCCATCTTGCAACTTCCAGTGAATTTCTTAGATGTAAAACCAACAATGTCACTACCATGCTTAAAATCCTCAATGGCTGCCCACTGCCTGTAGGATAAAGTCCAAATTCCTCAATGTGACTTCTAACGTCCTTCTTTATTTGGTTGCAACCAACTTGGCTCACCTTGCAGCCCCACTTCCCAATCCACTCATTTGCGATGAGTTAAGTTCATCAAGTTGTTAATGCCGTTACATCTTCGCCCATGTTGTTCTCCTTTCCTTGGGATGGCTGTCTCTCTTACATAGCCAATGCCTATACATTTCTCAAGGTCCAGCTTAAAATTTCACCACTCCAGTGACATTGTCCCTGATTCCTATGGCCTCCTGGTGGGTGTGATCAGGAGATGAGCTTCTCTGTTCACTGTTCGTACAGTTCAATTCAGAGTGGATTTAGCTGATGTTGGTTGTAGTTGCTGCTCTGGTGTATAGCAGGTGGTGTTGGCTCTGTCCAGTTGGTGGGGTTGTAGAGGGTACGGCGGTGGTTTGACTGTATGACCACAGTTGCTATCTCCTGGCATGTGATGCAAGAGGAAGGAAACAACGAACAAACAAACAAAAACAGCCCACACAGCAACAAACGAAAGAAAGTCAAAAAAAATTTTTCCCCTTCAATAAGCAGTGTGCTCTGCCACCTACTGGCTTCTTGCCTTCACTGCTGACTGAGAAAGTTCAAAATGGCCACACTGTGTCTCCTCCTTCTCCCTGCCCTCCCCCCTCTTTTTTTTTTTTTTCTTCTTTACTCCATGCATCCATTTAAACCCCTCTCCTAGTGAGAGCCAGTCCAGGGCTGGTCAGGGTTGACTTTGCTGATTAGGATCAGAGCCCGCCATAGTGGGGTTATTGTATATAGCTCCTGGAAAGCAAGAGATTGCTTGGGGTTGTCCACTGGTTGGAATAAAATAAAATAAAATCACATCTTTATCTCTGTGAGTCATAGGTAGGTTTCTGCAATGCAGATATGTTTTCTCATCTCTAAAGCTGTTCACGAACTCTCAAGTTGGCTGACAGTGCTTGTCAGTCACCTCGCTCTTGCTGCATCTATTCAACTCTCTCTCCCAGTAAGCACTCCATCCACTTTTCTATCCCTTCATCTGGAGCTCAGAGTTCAAGATCATCCTCTGTAGCTGTCTCATCTGGTTTTCCGTGTGTCCTTGCTGAAGAGAGCCCTCACAGCCTTTACACCGTGTTCACCATTGTTCTCCTCCTGCTCATTTCCCTGATTCCTGCAGAAGTAATTCCTCCTTCCTCTTATTCCCATAGCCCCTGTACATCTGCCTATTGTTACATGCAGATGTTGAGGTTTGTTCATCTGTGTACTTTCTATATGTGTGAGAGATTCTACAGGGAAAGATTGGTGTCTTATTCATTTTTAGATCTCTGATGAATAGTGTAGTATGGGCAGTTTTATATATACAGAGAAAAAGAGGAAGACCTCTAACGAGATGGATTGGCCAGGTGGCATTGTTGATGGACTCAAGTGTGGCAGCGGTAGTGAGGTTGGCCCAGGATCGGACATTGTTTCGTTCTGCTGTGCATGGGGTCGCTATGAGTCGGTTCTGACTCGATGGCACCTGACAACAACAACAACAACATATATACATATAAACTGAATTTATTTGTGAGGGGGCTTCAAAAAGTTCATGGAAAAATTCTGTTATCTTCTAATTCCATTTTTTTACATGAATTTTTTGAAGTCCCCATATATATCTCCCTCACACATATAAATATTCACACATGTACACCTACATATAAACACACGTACACACACATATATATATAAAAGAAGCTCTGGTAGCATAGTGGCCATGAATCGGGCTGCTAACCTCAAGGTCAGCAGTTTGAAACTACCAGCTGTTCTGTGGGAGAAAGATGAGGCTTTCTGCTCCCATAAAGATTTACAGCCTCGGAAACCCTGTGCAGGGTCACTATGAGTCAGAACTGACTCCATGTTACTTAACAACATATATATATTATACATGGATATACTTACATACATACATAAAAAGATTTATTTCAAGGAGCTGGTTTTCATGATAGCTGGCACTTCCGAAATACATGAGGAACACTGGCAGGCTGTAAAACTTCAGGTAGGAGCTGCAGTCTTGAATAAGAATTTCTTTCCTTCAGGTAAGTTTTTGTACTTAAGGCCTTCAATTGACTAATGAGGCCCATTCTCGGAGTCCTAGTGTGGCACTGTGGGTTAATGCGCCAGACTGAAAAGCCATTTGAACTGAAAGATTGGTGGTTCAAGCTCACCAGCTCCTCTTCGGAAACCCTATACTGGGTTGTTATGGGTTGGAACCCACTCAATGGCACTTCATAACAACAACAATCACCCCCATTATCTTGGGTGATTGCCTTTTCTGAAAGTCAGCTGATTATAAATGTGAGTCACCTAGATAAGTATTTGATTGGCTAGTGGGTTTGATTGACTCCCTGGGTGGTGCAAACAGTTAATGTGCTTAGCTGCTCACTGAAAGGTTGGAAGTATGAGTCTACCCACAGGTACCTTTGAAGGAAAACCTGGAGATCTACTTCTGAAAAATCCATCACTGAAAACTTTCTGGACACACATGGGGTCACTGTGAGTCAGAGCTGACTAAATAGCAACTGGTTTTACTCGTGTAGCCTAGCTGACTCGACACATGAAAGTACTGTACCTAGGCCACCAAAATTATAGACAGGATCGTGCTGGATCTTTTAGTGAAGTTAACTAATCATTTTGCTGATATCCTCTCAAGGTTGGGGTTCAAACTCATCATTTGCTCCATGGGAGAAAGACGAGGCTCCCTGCTCCTGTAAAGATTAATGGTCTCAGAAACCCTGCGTAGGGTCACTATGAGTCAGGATTGACTCAAGGCAGTGGGGTGGGTTTTGAAAACTTAAGACACCTTCTGCTAATTTTTTAAAATTCCAAGTGCATTGAATTAATCATCTCTAGAATCTTCTACTTTCTAATATGAAATTGAGAGGGCCTGATGAGCCAAAATTCAGGATGAACATACTCTTAAAAAAAGAAAGAAAGAAAGCTCTTGTGATTGGGTCTCTGAGCAGTGACTCATGGCTTCCAGAGGCCACCCCTACTGCACAGCACTGCCTGGGGGCAGGGGTTAGATGTGGGTGGGTGGTTAAAATAGGAGGAGGCCTGCACCCTCTTTCTTCCTCTCTCTGTATACAGTGGAGACAGGATCTTGGCTGACTAGCTCATCAAGGTCCAGACTGTGTTCAGAGAGCAAAGTGTGAGCTCACATCAGTGTGAGCAAAGGCAACAAAGGCCTTCATCTCAAAGGAAAGAACTGGTACCCTGGTGGTAGAAGAGGAGAGAGAAATGGCAGAGGGGTAGAAGAGAAAGTTGAAGGAGTTCCAATAGGGAAAGGTATCCTGGGCATTCAGTCGTATAAAGAGTTATTGTTGGCTGCCTTAGAGTCCATCCCTGGTTTGGGGTGACCTCATGTACAACGGAACAACACGCTGCCCAGCCCTGTCCCATCTGCATGAGCAGAAGTGGAATGCATCATTGTGACCCATAAGAACTTCACTGGCTGACTTTTAGAAGTAGATTGCCAAGCCTTTATTTTTAGTCCATTTTAGTTTGGAAGCTCCACGGAAACCTGCTCGGCATCATGTGGTTTCGGGCTGTGGAATCAATTCCGACTCATAGCAACCCTGTACAGGCTTTCTGAGGCTGGAAATCTTTATGGGAGCAGAAAGTCTCGTCTTTCTCCTGTGGAACACCTGGTAGTTTCAAACTGCTGAACTTAAGGGTCACTGCCTCATTTGTAACCACTACGCTACCAGAGCTCCTTGTTATTGTTTTTAGGTGCCATCGAGTCGGTGCCAACTCATAGTGACCTTATGCACAGCATAATGAAACACTGCCTGATCCTAGGCCAACCTCACTATTATTGTCACGCTTGAGTCCACTGATGCTGCCACTTTGCCAATCCATCTTGCTGGGATCTTCCTCTTTTTCTCTGACCCTCCACCTTACCAAACATGGTATCCTTCTCCAGCAACTGGTTCCTCCTGGCAATATGTCTGAAGTATGAGAGACTAAGTTTGGTTATCTTGGCCTCCAAGAAGCACTCTGGCTGCACTTCTTCCAGCACAGATCTGTTGGTGCTATAGGCAGCACATGGAACTTTCAATATTCTCCTCCAACACCATAATTCAAAGGCATCAATTCTTCTACTATCTTCCCTATTCACTATCCAACTTTCATATGCATATGAGGTTATTGAAAATACCATGGCTTGGGTCAGGCGCACATTAGTCGTCCTCAAGCTGGCATCTTTGCTCTTCAACACTTTAAAAAGTTCCTGTACAGCAGAATTGCCTAATGCAATACTTTGTTTGATTTCTTGACTGCTGCTTCCATGAGTGTTGATAGTTGATCCAAGAAGAATGAAGTCCTTGACAACTTCAATGTTTTCTCCATTGTTTAGTGGTCCAGTGGTGAGGATTTTTGTTTTCTTTACATTGAGATGTAATCCATACCAAAGGCTGTGTGTGCCCTTTGATCTTCATCAGTAAATATTTTAAGT
>NW_006408794.1:3000651-3011568 GCF_000296735.1 Chrysochloris asiatica
TTAATACTTAGATGGGTATGTATTTTGGTATTTTTTATGCTTTCTGATTGCCTCCAGGTAGATGTGATCAGGAAATGGGCTTCCCTTTTCACTCTTCTTAAGAAATTTCAAGATGCCACTGTTGGTTGTTGTGAAATAACTTAGGATTTAATTTTAAGCCTATTTCCTTTTTTGCCTACTTGTCCTGCTCCACATAATTTAGGATTTAATTTTCAGCGTATTTCCTTTTTTACCTGCTTGTCCCACTCCACAATCCCCGTTCAGGCCTTTTTTCTAGTTATAAACAGTTCAGGGCCGGCTGTGGCCATTTGGTTTAAATGGAAACTGTCTCTTTAAATTTCGAGGAGATCTGTGCGCATGCGTAGTAGAACCCTCCGAGGGTTCACTAGCTCAGGCACCCCTATAGTCACCAGAATGGAGGTACACAGACATAAGGGACCAATGAACAGATACCAAAAGAAAAGTGTGTCCACACCTCTATCTCCATGTCTCTGTCAGGCGTCCGTGGCCGCTCCAATCCTTCCCCTGCTTGGCCCCACACAAGATGGTGGCTCCTGGAGCAGCTGAACGTCCCGAACCAGAAAGCAATGGATTTCTTGCTTCTGCAACAAATTCCCCAATTGTAAGCCTTACAACCTTCTAAATATTCCTTTATATGTGGTTCAGAGTTCTGGGACCATCCCCTGACCCTGCTTGGTCCTGTATTCTGTGTTATTGCTGGCACAGCTCCTCACTGCACTTCCACCCAATCCGCCATCTTGTTTGTTCTCTCACCTTTCTTTTTAAATATAATGATCCTGGCCATCATTATATTTGAACTTGGTAGGTGGTCTTTAAAATTCTTAACAAAGGCTTATATAATGTGGCTGTATCCAACAGAATCCCTAAGAGAGTGAGCTTGGATTTGGTTTCACTTGTTTTTCATGGCGGCACAAGGTTGAATGTTAAGTGCAGTATCCAGTTCTTGCACCCCTCAATCTTACCTGTGTCTTCACCACACACATGCACACCCACATGTGCACAACTCTGTATTCAGGTCACAGAAGATGTGCTACAAGTGTGCTTGAAAAGGGAGGGAATGTGACTGAAAATGAAGGTGGGTTTAATCAAGCAGGCCATGCCCCTTTATGCTGTGGAGCTATTTCTGTGTATATGGAGCCCAGAGGAACACTTGAGTCACTTTTCTGACTTTTCCTAAGCCCAACCCCAACCAAACCCACGGCCATCGAGTCCACTCTGACTTACAGAAGCCTGTAAGACAGAGTGGAACTGCTCCCTAGGGTATCTTTATGGGAGCTGTGAATCTTTATGGGAGCAGACTCTCATCTTGCTCCCTCGGAGGGACTGGTGCATTTGAACTGCTGACCTTGTGGTTAGCAGCTCAGTGCAATCACCAGAGCTCCTTTGGGTATTCCTAAAGGGCACACATAGTCCCACATACATGACTTGTTCCCATGGCTTCCCAGTACATAGCAAAGTCCAGAATCAGCATCGCTTTCTTGGTTACAGGCTGTGACTGCAAATTGAGAATTCCCAGAGATGCTGCCCTAGGATCCTGGGTAGAAACATCCTGGCTATGCTTTGATGGAGGTTTCTTTTCAGAGGTCCTTGCCATGTTTCTTTTCTCTGGGTTGTGTTCCAGATGACATTTTCATTTGCACCAGGGGAGAAACAGGATGAGGAACCTGGCTGAAGTCTGTGAATGATCTAACCTTTATTGGTTATAAGGAAAAAGCCTCTAAAGGAAGCCTGGGTTTTAGAAGAGGAAAATATGGGCTATGGGAGGAGTTTAAACATAAAAAGCACCCCTGAAATTTCAAGGCAAACTCTGTTAATTTGATGTGCTGTGATGACAGTGAAGAGAATATAGGAAGACTCCCTAAACTACAGACACACCATAATCCCCTTAGTATAAGCGCCCCAGGTTCATAACATATGAAAACAGTTTCCCCGGAGTGGATTTTGACTCATGGAAACATTAGGCATGTCAGAGTAGCACTGAGATTGATAGGGTTTTACGTGACTAATTTTCTGAAACTAGATTGCCAGACCTTTCTCCGGAGGCACCTCTGGTTGAATAGGCTCCACCTACCTTTCAGTTAGAGGCTGAGCAGATTAGCACCTCCCAGGGACTCCACCCGAGACTTCCACACCAAACCCAAATGCACAGGGTCAATTTTGCCTCATGTTGTTAAATGTTGTCAAATTTCATAGTGACCCTGTATAGGGTTTCTGAGGCTGTAAACGTTTGCAAGAGCAGAAAGCCTCATCTTTCTCCCTTGGAGTGCTGGTAGGTTGGAACCGCCAACCTTGGGATTAGAAATCCAGTACTTATTCTGCAGAGCTACCATGCTTCCTCAATATCACTGTTTTTTATTAGTCACTTGTAGTTTGTTGTTAGGTACTGTCAAGTTGGGACTGACTCATAGCAACCTTATTATGTACAATAGAATGAAACACTGCTGGCCCCTGCACTAACCTCACAATCATTGTTACACTTAAGCACAATGTTACTGCCATTGTGCCAATCCATCTTTTATTTTCTCACTGACCTTTCACTTTACCAAGCATGTTGTTCTTCTCCAGCAACTGGTCCCTCCTGAATATATGCCCAGAGTATTGGAGACAAAGTGTGATCATCTTGACTTCTAAGAATCCACTCATGGAAGTAACAGTCGAGAAATCAAAGGATGTATTGCATTAGGCAAATCTGCTGCTCAAGACATCTTTAAACAAGAGCAAAGATGTCAGTTTGAGGACTAGCTTATGCCTGACCCAAGCGATGGAGTTTTTAGTCTCATATACATGTGAAAGTTGGACAATGAATAAGGAAGACCATAGAAGAACTGATGCACTTGAATTATGATGTTGGATAAGAATATTAAAAGTACCACGTGGATTACAGAAAAATAAACAAATCTGTGTTGGAAGAAGTCAAGTCAGAATACTCATTTAGAAGCCAGGATAGCAAGTCGTTGTCTCTCCTACTTCAGACATATAATCAGGGAGGGACCCGTCCCTGGAGAAGGACATCATGCTTGGTAAAGTGGAGGGTCAGTGAGAAAGATGAAGACCCCCAATGAGGTGGACTGGCCCAGTGGAGGCAGTAATGGGCTCATGAGTAATGACTGTGAGGATGGCACAGGGCTGCAGTGTTCCGACCTCACAGTGTTCCGACCTCACAGTGTTCCGTTGTGTTGTGTTCTTCTTGATGTTGCCTAACAATGACAAGAGGGTTTTCCCTGGTGTGGCACTGTGGGGTCTGCCCTAGAAGCCCCTAATAAATACCCCTGAACTAGCAACTGCAATATCGACAGTTCAAACCCACCAGCCTCTGTTTGGAAAGCCTATACAGGATTGCTGTAAGTCAGAACAGACTCCACAGTACACAACAACAATCAACAAAACAGGGTTCTAACTAGACCGAGTGTTCTGAACAGTTAAGTATCTCCAGCACTGAGGCCAGCTGCCCCACGGCAGGCGTTATTGGTATAGAAAATCAACTTCTTACTAGTGGTTCCCTTCTTTGGCTAACTGCCAGCTTCCTGCTCAATTAAAAAAAAAAAAAACAAGCAGCTGGGAGAGTACAGCCAGAGCTCGTCTGCCAGACATGCGCAGAAGCAATCAGTGTATGCTCTATGGAGCCTTTTGACGTCAGAAGGCAAATACCACACCTCCAACTGCACCCCGTGTGTGCAAATCACTATCTTTGAGACCCCAGATGGAAAATTCTGAGTCACTCAGTGATAAATACCAATCAGACACCAGCTCTTGATGTTTAGAGCTGCGAAGTCTGACTGATTAGTTGGTTGGTTAGGTTGGTTATATGCTGTGGAGACGGTGCCAACTCATAGTGACCCTGCATAGGATTTCCAAGGCTGAAAATCTTTATGGGAGCAGAAAGCCTCTTCTGCCTCATGCAGAACAGCTGGTAGTTTCAAATTGCTGTTCTTGAGGTAAGCAGCCCAACTCATAACCGCTACCCTACTACCAGAGGCGCCTTAGATCCTGTATAAAGATTTGGGGAGTGGCTGGTGAGTGTGAACTGCCGACCCTGCAGTTCAAACTGACCTTGCAGTCCAGTGCTTATCCTACAGTGTCACACTAGGACTCTGTCCTAGAAGACCCTAATAAAAGACCCCTGGTGCAACCCTTCGTTGGCCAACCAAATAAAATCTTTTTAAAAGAATTTTCTTTCAACTGCTTGCACCACTGTAGCTGTGCTGAGTGAGACCTGGGAGACCATGGTAGCAGGACCCAAAGCCCCACCAGTGCCTCAGAGATGTCTCCAACTGTCTAGTGTGTGTGGCTGTGGCTCACCCAGATGTCTCTGAGTTAATGCTGGTCTCATGGCAGCTGCTGGTGGTGGAACTTGATTCTTCAGGTTCTTTCTTCACTTACCACTGCAATTGGGAAGGCATGTGTTGATACAGAGATCTCAGAGAATACTGGGATTCTTTGCCTGCAAAGTAACCGGGCCTCCTACAGCAAACACTATGTGAGTGAAAGATAAAGTTATGTTAACCCATTGAGTCTGGGCAATATTTTGTTACAACATCGTAACCTATTGTAGCCAACACTATACACAGAAGCTTTCTCCTTCTGTGAAGTCTCTTCAAGACCTGGATTCTACTTCTCTTGTCTCCTTGCATGTGATTATGGTCTTCAGCGATACTTACTCCCAAGGGAGAGACTTAGGGAACCGGGCAGAAGGACTGGAAATGACAACACAGTATTCCCTGGTAATGCAGTGGTTTCACTGCTGGGTTGTTAACTGTAAGTCTGGCTGTTCAAACCACCAGCTGCTCCACAGGAGAAAGATAAGGCCATTTGCTCCAATCAAGATGGACAGTCTTAGAAACCCTAGGCGCAGTTTTACACTGCCCAATAGGAGGGTTGCTATGTGACAGAATCAGCTGGATGGAAGTCGGTTTGTTTTTTGGTTTCAGTGTTTGTCTCAAAGGAATCCCTGAGTGGCATGAATAGATAAGTGTTTGACTACTAGGCAAAAGGTTGGTGGTTTGAACCCAGAGACACCTTGAAGACAGACCTCGTACTCTGCTTCCAAAGGGCCACAGCCTTGGAAACCCCGTGAAGACGTTCTACTCTGCACACAGGGTCACTATGAGTTGGAAATCACATTGACAGAAACTAACAATAATTTTTCTTAATCTGAAATGTGATGTTTGCCCCAGGTGAGGAGGGTTGTGAGCAGAGTTATGAATGCAATTGGGAATCTCGTTCTGGAGAACCTTACTGAAATATTCTTTGGATGGGTTCTGACAGACAGCAGAAATGATAACTTGGACAGATGTTGCTGCAGACAGAAGTAAACGCATGTCTGTTCTGCAGGTCTTGCCAGTGCCTTTTGGAGCTAGGAGACAGGCTCTGGATTTCTATAATTGGAAGAAAGCAGAAGCTGATAGAAAAAACATTGCCACTCCCCCTGCTGTGTTAGATCCAGAGAGAGGAGTGCACATACGTCTCCTTCATTCAGCTTCATCTCTGAGGTTCTGCATGTGCGGAAGCAATCAGGTGCATTTCCTGGAGGTAGGCCACCTGAATGCAATCTTTTTCAAGTGCTAACAATATCTTTTTCCTATTTACCGGGCTATGAATTCCTCTAATGTTTTGCCAAATTACTCTCCAGGTGCACATTAAAGCTAATCAGCTGAGTAAATAATATAGAATAAGGAGAAAATCGGAGCTTCAAACCAGGGGGTTGGGCCCAGAATGAACCAGTTCAAAGCCCTGGAGAAAAGGGATCAACAATAAAATACTAAAAAATAAACCAGCTTTGGTACATTAATTATAATTCAATTTTGGCTGTCCAGACACATATATTAACTCTGAAGAAGAAAAGACTCCAAGTCAAACAATAAATTGCAAACCTGAAATGATGCAGGATTGATTTGCAAAGATGCAAAGAAGCACCATGTGTATAAAGCATTGCATAGTGAACAGAGAAGTTTCATGAACAGTAATGGATACAAATGCAATTCAATTTCCCTCCCACTGGTGGCTGGGAGCTGCTGTGGCAGTAATTGACGAATTCCCTCAGTGTTACTCAGAAGCCGACTTCTGTGATTCAGGAAGCTTAGAAAGACAATGCAGCATTCAGCAAATTGATAAACAGCATAAAGAGGAATCCGCCTCAGAAAATAGCTTGCATTAAGTTAATATCTGACTGCAAAAGTATCCGTGGGGAACGGGAGAGCGAAGGGCAGAGATTCTCATTCATTTGCAGCAGAAGGCTTTGCATAAGATTCAGATGGTGGGAACACAGATAGTTTCCAGACTCTGAAGGGTTTGTTGCCAACTTCCTTATGCAGTGCAAACCCTTTTCTCTATAACATGGGATGCTGGGGTTGAATGACTAGTTGGAATGATTCAGGCTTCTGGAGCTGGTGTGCTGACTCCACACAGCATCACAAGGCATGACACACAGCCGCCCTGCAGGATGGCGGGCAGGATCCTGCTGTGTGGAGCAGTATGGTCCCCTGGACCTGAGCCCAGCTCTGGGAGTGACAAAAATGTCAGCCAATGTCTCTGATGTCCCTGCCATATCTACAACCATCCCAGCTCCCTAGAGAAACCAAGTCCCCAGGCAACGTTCAGCTGGAGTCTGTACAGAGCTAGTGTTAGGTGACTAGGAATGAGTGCTTGAGAAGAGTTTATGTACAGTGACAAAATGATTGTTTTGTGTTTGTTTTTTTGTTTTCACTGTCTAGTCGGTTCTGACTCATAGCAACACTGTATAGTGTTTCCAAGGAGCAGCTGGTGGGTTTGAACCATCAACCTTGTGGTTAGCAGTCTAGTGTGTTTCCTCCAGCATCATACCAGAACTCTGACAAAAGAACTAGCGCTGTCCAACTTATACTGTCCCATTAACCCTCCCCTTCCTTTCAGTCCCTCCTCAGGTATTTTGTTCTCGCCACCACCAGTCAGTCAGTCAGTCAGTCAGTCAGTCAGTCAGTCAGTCCTACTGTGGTGGTTTGAGTATTCTTGTGTGGCAGGAAGCTATGACAGAGAAACCCATAGTGGACAGGTTTCAGCAGCACCTCCAAACTAAGACAGACAAGGAAGAAAGGTCTGGTAAGCTACTTGTAAAAAATAGCTAATGGATCAGAACAGAACATGATCTGATATGGTGGTCAGTGGTTATGTGCCATGGAGTCGGTTCCAACTCATAGCGACCCTGCACAGGGTTTCCAAGGCTGTAAATCTTTACTGGAGCAGAAAGCCTCATCTTTCTCCTGCAAAACAGCTGGTAGTTTCAAACAGATGACCCTGAGGTTAGCAGCCCGATTTGTAAACACTATGCTACCAGAACTCCTTTATTGTCTGATACAGTGCTGGAAAATGAGCAAAATACATAGTGGCCACAACAATAAACTCTAGGGTACCAATGGTCGGGAGGATGCCACAGGACCCGGAAACACTTCATTCTGTTGTACCTGGAATTGCCAGGAGTCAGAGGTGACTTGGTGGCATGAAAAACTACAGTTATTCTTTTTTTTTTTTTCTGCGTTTATGGGGAGGGGTTGGAGAGCCAGGGTTACCATTTTACTTTGTCTGTGGGACATCCTGGTCTGGCTCATGGAATACCGTTAGGTTCTTCTAAGGTTCCTTTCAGCTTCAACAGCTGGGATCCTCTGATTCTCATCAAATAAATCATGACAAGTTAAAATGGAAGCTGAGGGCTCTGGCTGTGGCCTTCTCACATGGGAAGATGTTTTTTTAAAACTTTTTATTGTGAATTGGGTGAAGATTTACAGCACAGATCATCAGTTTTACAGTCAACAAATGATATACATTTATCATTGTAATCCCCACACTTTGATATCACTTATCCCACTTTTTAACCTATGTTTTCTGTTTTCATTTCTTCTCTTTCCCTAACCCTTCTGAACTTTGGGGGAAATGCTTCTCTTTTGATCTCAAATGGTTAGTTATTCTAAGATATGTGGACTTCACAAGTGTTATTGTTTCGTATAGACTGTCTATTGTGGGCCTGAAAGTTGAGCCATGGGACTGAATTCAGTTCCAGACCGGAAGAGTGATTAAAGGCCATAGTCTCAGGTTTCACCAAGCTTGTATCCAATCAGTAAGCTTGGTCTCTTTTATGATTTTGAGTTTTGTGCCATATTTTCTCTCACTCTATCACTCTATTGTGATCCTTTTAAGAACAGTTGGTAGTGGTAACTGGGCACCATCTAGTTCTTCTGGTCTAAGAGTTGTGGAGACTGACATTTGTGTGATTTATTAGTCCTTTGGACTAACTGTTTCCATGCATCTTTGATTTTCATCACTCTTCCTTCCTCTGGACAGGGAGTTTCATTGTGAATTGGATGAGTTTTACAGAGCAGATCAGTTTTCCATTGGAGTGTTTCCATTTTCATCATTCTTCTTTCCTCCTGACAGGGAGAGACCAATGGCTACCTTGAATGGCCACTCATGAGCTTTTAAGACCCCACTTGCTACTTACCAGGGTAGGATGTGGAACATTGCTTTTCTGGACTATGTTGTGCCAATTGACCTTGGTGTTCCCTCCCCTGTGACTATGGTTCTGAGCCTCAGGCTTGCCCCACTGGGCTTTTAGGCTGTAAATCTTTACAGAAGCAGACTGCCACATCTTCTAAGGATTAGTTGCTGGATTTGAACTCCCAGTCTTCTGGTTAGCCGCTGAGTGCTTAGCCACTGCACTGTCAGGACTACTTCAACCCCTTGCAACCACTAATAAAAACGTTGCTCTTTATACATTTAAGCACCATGGTAGCATAATGTCAATAAACACTCTGCTGTTAACCGTAAGTTGGAAAATATGACCTTGGTGATAGAAACAACGTTGGAAATTGAATGATAGATTTTTGCAAGACCAGTGACTTATTCACTGAAAATACCTTTTTTTCAGCAACGTGAATGGTGACTAAGCACGTGGACCTTTCTTTTGTAAAAAATTACCTGGTGATTTACTCCCATAAAGATGACAACCTAGTAAACCCTCTGGGGGCAGTTCTAGACTGTCACATGGGGTCATTATGAATCAAAATAGATTCAGTGGCATCCAAAATCACTATGCATTTAACTATTCTAGATACTTCATATATATGTAGGATCCTACTCGGACTTAGTTTTTAATGGTCCTGTTGTTTTTGTGTTTCTAATGACTCCACTCTATGTCGTTTTTGAAACTAAGAATGCTGTAAGGAAAGTAACATTAAAAAAAATTAAATTAAAAAAAAGCAAGAGTGAGCCTGCTGCGGCCAAGTGGCTTCCAGTGTACCTGAAGCTGGACCAGCAGGTCAGTTCTGCTTTGGAATAGTCGTCACCTCACTGCTGTTGATCTGCACACCTTGTGCCTTCTGTAAATTCCAGGTTTGATTCCAAAAGATCTGGCGCCTGACCTTCCTTATGAATTGTCCCTGGGGACTTACAGAGTATAGGGTGTGGTGGGAGGATTTCCTCACTGTCAGAGATCTTTAGGTTTTATTCAATTTGTGGAAGAACAGCTTCTATCCGACTCTGCTCTCCTCAGTTCCCCATCTTGTGTGTATCCTTGTTCCCTCTTCTCTCTTTTTCTCATGTTCTCTACTCATACTCTTCTCCATGAAGTCCCCTTTCCATTCTCTTATCCTTGCTGCCTTTCCCTTTCCCCATATGTAGAGACAGGAATATTGCTGATGGAACCTTAACTTCAGAGTTCAAATTCTGCTTCAAATCAATGGTAAATGTCAACGTGCAGAGCAAATAAACTAAGAAACAGTTAAGGCCGTGAAGGTCGTAAGTGTCACAAGGGTCATCATGTTCAATATTAGCCTTTGTTGGGACCTAGCAGAGGTCCTCTGGTAGCGTAGTGGTTACGAATTGGGCTGCAAACCTTAAGGTCAGCAGTTTGAAGCTACCAGCTGTTCCGTGGGAGAAAGATGAGGCTTTCTGCTCCTGTAAAGAATGATAGTCTCGGAAACCCTGTACAGGGTCGCTATGAGTCAGAACCAACTCCACGGCACATAACCAGGACCACCACCCAGCAGAGGTCCAAGATCAGCGGCATACGGTGGTAATACAACTCCTACAACAGTGGTGCCCAGAGGGGTCCACCTAGGTTAGGAAATGATCCCAGGGGCCTCCATGTACCTCCATGTCACTTGTGCCTCTGTTTTAAACTACGAGTATGAGTATTTGGGTCAACAGCTCACGTAAAATGTTACCGATAATCATTGTTGTGCCATTGGTAATGTTGCTACCTTTCTCATATTTTCTGTTCTACTCCCAGTACACACCACCCTATGAGTGGGAAACTTCTGTTGTGAGTGAAACAATACGGAGTCTCCAATGTCTTAGTGGAAGCACTAGACTGAAACTTCATTAGAAAATAAAACAGAAGATTTTATTGAAGAAGTAACTGCATTTCATGAAATAGAGGAACACAACAGCATATAAGATGTCCTGCCTCATAGGAGAAACAACCAGTTTTTATTGGGTAAAGGTAAGCAAAGAGAAATAGTTTTACAGCAAAGAGAGAAGTGCAGGGGAAGGGAAGAAAACCACACATTTTTCTTTTATTTTTTAACTTTTTATTGGGAATTGAGTGAAGGTTTACAGGGCAGATCATCAGTTTTACACTCAACAAATCATATCCTTTGCTTTATCTCAATGATAGCAACGCCTCCACGTACCACCCGTTCACAGTACTTACCTCTATTCACTTTAACTCTTTTTGCATTCCTCCCTATGTCTCTGGCTACTTTCATCTTCCCTCTGCCAACCTCCTTCTTGTTGTATATTGACTGCCCTGTCACCATGTTAATGTGTGTAATCCCTCCCCTGACCCCATAACCACCATAGAATGTTTCTTTTATCAAGAAAACTTTTCTTAACTTTTTACAACAGTGGTGGTGGTGGTGGTTATGTGCC
>NW_006408794.1:3011668-3020354 GCF_000296735.1 Chrysochloris asiatica
GCTGGTAGTTTTGAATTTCTGACCCTGAGGTTAGCAGCTCTTTTCATAACCATTACGTGCTACCAGAGCTCCTTTTTCACAACAGTAGTCTCACACAATATTTGTCCTTTTGTGATTGATTAATTTCACTCTGCATAATGTCCTCCAGGTTCATCCACGTTGTGAGGTGTTTTAAAGGTTCATCATTATTCCATTGCCACACATTTTTCTTAACAATTCTTAGCCACACAGTCTTTTATTCCTGATATAGTTTGACTGAGGCAGTATTTTTAAAACACACTATGTAGACATTTTGATATAGCGTTCTTGTGATTGAATGTAGATGAAGTCAATTCTAATTGAAGTCCTTATGTATAAAACTGATATATTTGGTTAAGAAGAGGAGAAGGTTCAATCAACTCTAATCTGAAGTCTCAGGAGTATCAAACACTGTTTACCAGGCTAAGGGAAAAATGACAATTGATCAAATTCAACTAGCAATTCAAGGAGCAGTGAAGAGAGTTTACAAATGCTAAACAATTTTTTCACCTAGGTTAGAAATTCTGATTCTTACCTACTTGGTTATTTGAGCAGTAACACTTCAACAAGGAAGGAGCTCTGGTAGTGTAGTGTTTACGAATTGGGCTGCGAAACTTAAGGTCAGCAGTTCAAAACTACGAGCTGTTCCATGGGAGAAAGATGAGGCTTTCTGCTCCCATAGAGATTTACAGCCTCGGAAACCCTGTACAGGGTCACTATGAGTCGGTTCTGACTCCACGGCACATCACCACCACCACCACTTTGACAAGGAAAAAGACTAACTGGCTTTCTTTAGAAAGGTTGAAATGAAAATCTTAATTTAAAATGGAGTTTGGATTAGGTTTGAAGTCACCCTATTCAGATAGGCTACCACCTTGATTTTTCTAAGATTCACTGTCACATCACCCGAAATCACTACATTAGAAATAGTAGAAAAAGATGACTGGAACATACTGAGAATTAGCCCCCACATCGCTCATAGAGAAGGAGACCTGTTTACCACGGTCTCAATTGTTTTTATGCATCTAGCACAATGGACCTCAAATTCAGTCTGTTGTTTTCTGGCCTGTGTTCCTGAAGGATGGATATTCTCCACTGGCCCTCCCAAGCCCATCCTGCTCTCTGTCCTGGGAGGCTGACCTCAAGCACAGTGTCCATGGTCTCCCCTGCCCTCAGGGTTATAGTTAGGTTTGGCCAATGGGAAGCACCCGTGGGAGGTAACAGGGGAGAAGAATGAAGTTTGGTCATTTATTGCCTCAGCATCCTCCCAGGGCATTTCTGTGAAGTGGCTGCATTCCTCTTCCAAAGGCACAGCTCCTATCACAAGGCCTGCTTCATACAGTATTCACTCCAAATTTCTGGTACCTACTTTCTCCCTTCGCTCTTTCTACTTTCTCTAAACCATTCCATCCTTTAGTTGTTGTTGGTGTCATTAAGTTGGCTCCAACTCATTACAATAAACAACATAAATGTTGCTTAGTCCTGTGCCTTCTTAATGATTACTGATCTGCTGGAGTCCATTGTTGTAGCTGCTGTCAGTGCTTCCAACCTCAGGAGCTCCTCTTCCGTCACTAGAGTGGGCAATATTCTGTTGTGATCCAAAGGCTTTTTATTGACTAATTTTTGAAAGTAGATCACCAGACCTTTCCTTCTAGTCTATCTTAGTCTGGAAGTTCTGCTGAAATCTGTCTACCATGGATGACCCTGCGGTATTTGAAATACCACTGACATATCATAGCAACACACATGCTGCCAAAGTTGGTACACATAGTTCCTTTACTAAACTCTTCCATTACCCAGCTTGCATGTGCCTTCGGTTTATTGCTGGGACATGACTGATAGTTTGTATGATTTAGGCAAGTGTCTACCTCCAAGCACCCCAGTTTCTGCATTTTCAGTATTAACAAAATAGTACCTCCCTCTTGTGGAGTCCTGGTGTGGCACTGTAGGTTAATGCACCAGATTGCAAAGCCGTTTGAACTGCAAGGTTGGCAGTTCAAGCTCACCAGTTGCTCCTCAGAAACCCTATGCAGGGTGGCTATGGATTGGAATCACCTCTACAGAACTTAACAACAACAACCTCCCACTTAGATTGCTGAGATCATCCACTGAGGAAGGGCATAGGAAGGTTCAGAGTGCTGGGTCTGGCATTTGTACATGTGAAGTAAGTGCCAGTTGAGTGAGTTTCAGCATCCTGTTTTTGATGTAAAGAAAAGCATTAATTATGGTACTGAAAGCTAGAATTTCTGAGGAAAGTAATATAGTTGTGAGATGGTCTCACTAGTAGAAGAGAAGGCAAGCAGACTACACAACAAAGTGGTGTTGAGATTGTTGTTGTTGTTGTTAGGTGCCATCACGTCGATTCTGGCTTACAACGACCCTGTATAGAGTTTCTGAGGAGCAGCTGCTGGTAAGTTTGAATCAATAACTTTGCAATTCAAACGACTTTGCAGTTGAGTGCTTATCCTACATCACCATGCCAGGACTCCATTGGATAGATCCTCCCAAACGTAAATCTACAGGACTCTGGACTTCATGATAAGCAACTGGTAACAATTCCAAGGGTTTGGGCAAAATGCAGCTGAGGATCAATTCATTTCAGTTGTCCCTAAACTCAAGTTTGCAATGTCCTTGCTCAGCTCCAGACAAATGCAATCCATGACTTCCTGAAGGGAAGCCTTGAGTGTATGTCATTCCAATGATAAGACTGTCAATGAAATTCTCCATCTCCATTCATACCAGCTCATTCCCCGTTCTTCACTCATGGGCCTTTTGGCAGGAAATAATGTCCACCCCAAGGCATGATCAATTCTACTTAGTTCCTATGAACCCTGTAATGCTACCAGCTCTGTGATCCTTTAAGCAGGAAACAAGCATAGTCCTTGTTTAATTGACACAAACATGCTCCCAGTAATACAAACACACTAACTGTTGTTGTGCGCCATCCAGTCGATTCTGACTCATAGTGACCCTGTAGAGGGTTTCTGAGGAGCGGTTGGTGAGCTTGAACCAACAACCTTACAGTTCAAATGACCTTGCAGTCACGCACATTAACCCACGACACCACACGGGGACTGCAGCACATTAACAGCTGTGTGTAAAAAGTCTGTTGAGAAACCCTATGCCCCATAAAGCAGCTCTGACTAGACTTGGCTTGTACCCTACAGTCAAGGCCTTGAGAGTTCAAAGTGCTCATACTCCAATGATACACTTGCACGCATCCCCCTTCCCCCCGCAATGTGATTGTCTATGCTGCCTCTATCCTGCCAGACACATCCATTCAGCCTCTTCATCAACTTTCAGCAGTCAGTAAGATCAGTTATCTTGAGATGTCATATGAAGAATCCAGTTGTGGAGAAAGCTGCCACCCACCCTCGGTTTAGGCCTTCTTCTCTCATTTAAACCCCTCCAGAAAGTATCCAGAATAACCTCCTTTTCTTTGTACATAACCACTTTATCCACACTTATGCCTATTTCCATCTCGGTTTCGTAGTAGGCTTGTCAAAAAATTTCCCTCAACTAAATACACTATGCTACCTGAAAGCAATTTGGGTGAATGTAGTTTTCTCCATCTCATTACACTAGTATTTGAGAGTCCCTTCCTTTTACAATCCCTCACATATATCGTCATATTTAGCCGTCCCAGTTCCCTTAAGGACAAGGTAGGCTATGCTGTGCTCCCTCTTCCATACATGAAGATCCTTAGGCACAGATGGGGTAGAGACTTGCTTGCCTAGAAAGTAAGTGGATTCACTCACTTGGCATAAAACAAAGCCCTGGGCACCACTTTTCCTAATTGTATTTGGAACCAATGTTAGAATCTAGATTCTCTGGCTCCAGGATCATGGAGTTGGCCAAGTTGGAGTGACAAAAATCCCCAAAATATATATTGGCTCACTCACCATAGAAGTTTATTTCCCACTCAAATGATGGCTGGAGGTGGAGTGATTTTCTCCACATGTTGTTTTGGGGCCTTAAACTCCTTTCATGTTACGTCTCCACCCTCTCTGAGGGCCTTGTTGTCCAAATCCAGTCAGTGAAAGAGGACAGAGAGCACAGGAAGGCAGCGTGGCATACTAAAAGCCCTGTGATAGATGTGGCACACATCATTTCTGCTGAAATGCCAAAATGGGAACTAGTTACATGGCCAAACTTAAATGCAAATAAGGCTGGGAAAGGTGGACCCATTACCCATCGACAACTCTATGCTGTTCAATTGGAATTTTGGGGAACAGCTGCTCAACTCTGTCCATTTAGACCATGTTGCTTCATCCAATGGGTTGAGTGGGACTTACTATCTAGAAGAGCTCAGAATTGTTTTCACTCGTGTGTCTAGAGATGGTGACAGGAGAAACTCAGACCTGGAGAAGCAGCGTGGCAGCTTTCAACTCCATGTATGCTGCTACATGTCAACAGTGTATGTTTTCTCTTATGATCTCTCAACCTTTCAGAACTAATTTTCAAATCTCCTAACATTATCTCCTACACAAGGAATAAAGGAAAAGGGAGTCTAGAACATGATCTTTGGCCACTTCAGCCACCTTTAAAAACAAAACAAAACAAAAAACCATCAAACTCGTTGCAATTAAGTGGGCCCTGCCTTTGCATCCCTACGTGTACCAGAGTAGAACTGTGTTCTACGGGGTTTTTAATGGCTGACTTGATCTCCAGGACTTTCTAAGATGCCTCTGAGTGGATTCAAACTGCTAACCTTTCAGTTAATAGCTAAGTGCATCCTGTTACCCAGGGACATAAATGGATGTTTATAAATGGATTCCTGGTATGGCGCTGTAGGATCAGCACTGGAAATGTGAACTACAAGTTCGGCAGTTCAAGCCCACCAGCTGCTCCTGGGAAACACTCTACAGGCTTGCTGTGAGTCAGAACCGACTCCACAGCACTTAACATTTATAAACTAGATACAATAGCAAATGGACTCTAACTCTGTCCTCCAAAAGTTTACAGTCTAAATTAGCATTCATTTAGAGATTTAGGATGGACTGTAAAACTTGAAATTCCAAGTGCTGCCTTATATCTTTGAGCCTCGTGGTGCCCCAAGTTCTAATTGTGAGGTCCCTTGCTCTTGCCAGACATCTTCCCACCCAGTGGAAAAGGTTCCCCACATGGCTAACTCCCCTTTCAACCACACCAGCTGTACTCCATCTGGTCCTCAGTCTAGTGGATCTCAAATCCCTGCCAGCCAGGAACCAGGGACACCTTTTCCTCTTATTTCTTCAAAGTCTGCCTTTTATAGCCCCTGCTGGTTCATTCTCCAAGTGCAGCCCTACACATGGCTCTGCATGATGTATAATGTCCCCCTCTCCCAGATTGTCAGTATATATGACAATAAACTGCTGTCAGACAGTCACATCTGACCAGTATTGGGTGTCAGGTGTTCAGGTACTTCAGACTATTTAAAGCAGGGAATCCCTCCTTCACCAATGTGGTAAAGAGGAGGTGGTCAAACACAAGGTCCTGTGGACAGTGATGCAGAACGGAGCAGGCAGGACTCAACCAGAGCCATTCTGCTTCTGTCTGTTTTAGCAGTTGAGGTTTCTTATGAGATTTTGTTTAGAAAAATAAGGGGAGTGGGGGAAAGATGCTCTGAAAAAAAGGTTCAGTGCTCATGGGTCTCCTCACAAAGGTAAAGCGTATGGGATCTTCCCTAACAAGAGAGGGAGGGAGACTGAGGCTGAATGAGAAGAATTTAGGCTAGTTCTCCTACGATCCCAGCCACTGGTAAACAAACATCTGCACCTTTAATTTAGCATTCACCTGTTAAGAACAGAAGTCGTTCTGTGGAGAAATACTCATGTAGGAAAGAAAAAGCAACTGTGTGGAGAAGAGGGGTGATTGCATAGACATTTCTAGAGTAATGCCTGTGTGTGTGTGCACGCATGAGAGATGGAATGTGAGGGGTTCTGCATTTATAGTACTTTCTATTTATTTCTCTAATAAAAGATTTTTGGGAAAAGAAGTTCCATTGATTGCAAGCTGCTTTGGAAAAAGAACAAGCTCAATTTACTACTTATCTTCTTAAGGGAGTTGCTCATAAATTTCATATTGTAATAAGCTCTCTTGTGCTTTATCTGGAGAATTAGACATTTTTTGCTTCTCTGTACTTTAATATCAAATGCCTCTCTGCGCATGCCATAGATTCACCATTAAGCATATACCTTAGCTCTTACAACTCAGGGACATTCAGGAACACCTGAAAGAAGAGGGGCAGTTACTCAGCACAGCAAGAGTCCAGAAGATCAGAAATGAAGGTTCTTGGTCAGACCTGCTGCCAATGGACTCATGGCCACCCCATAGAAATGAGCTCCACAGGGTGTTCTTGGCTGTAATGTTATGAAAGGAGATTGTGAGGCCTTTCTTCCATGGTGGGAGGCTGAGGGTAGAGCACATGGCATTGGTCTGCATTGGATCCTATGAATCCTAATCTCCTTAATGACAGTGGATTGCATTTTGCTTTATTTTTGAGGGAGAGACCCCTGTGGAAAAGCTAACAACCAGTGAGGTCCTAAGGCCTGCCGGCAGCCTTGAAAAAGAATCCTCCTCAGTTGAGATGACTGTAGTCCAAGTGGGTCCCCTGATTGTAGATGAGAGACTCTGAGAGCCACCAGCTAAGCTGCTCCCAGATTCCTGACCCTCAGAAACTGTGAAATAAGTTAGTTGTTTTGAGCTGTTTAAGTGTTGGGGGTACTTTGTGTACAGATAAACAATATATTTGTTACCTGTTTCTGCTCTTTGCCTTGATGAGATTTCTCAGTTCCAACTCCTGCCAGCTCAGTTGGATTTGGAACTTTGACCTTACCTTCAACTTAATTCTCAGGATTCCTGGTACTTTAATTACTTGCCCAGCCCACTGCCTACACACTTCCAAAGCAGTTAAGTCAGAGAACAAAGCAACACAGTTTTTCCTGGTGGCAGATCTGTTGCCAGCAAGAGAGATCTCCACTGTGCAATCAGACTCCCCCAGGGGTTGCATACCCCAGAAGAGGTGGGCAGAAAGGAACAAAGAGCACCTCCCTAGAGGGTTCAGAAACTGTTTTTCAGAAACAGGTAAAACCCATGTCCAGCCAGTTCCACCACTGAGACCACCATTCAAACCATGACGTGTCCCACTGTGCAGGATAAGGCTTCCTTCTCCTGCCCTGTTCCACAACTCCATCACCTCCTGGAGCATGATGCTCACATTCATTCATTCTAAGCATGGCACTGGGCTTTCTCCTCCTGACTGTGACAACAGGAAAGCTGCATATCAATGCCAGAGTCTAGTTTGCTTCTTAGAATGTGGTGGCTCTGAAAAATGAATTGATAACATCTCTTTGATTTCTCAACATGTTTGAACTCTCTCCTCTAATACGTCATCTTGGGGCTACAAAGTGTGGTACAAGACAGTGTATGGGTCACACCAATGTCTACAGAAAGTTGAAATCAGATTGAAATCCATGGTAAAGGCAGCCTTGCAAGGAAAAAATGTCATGAAAATGAGGAATCATTCCATCTAATCTGTCTCCCAGATGAAAAACTTTGTTTTTTGAAGTTTTGTGTGCTTTTTAGGACCAACTGAGAGGGTCTCTATTAGTCTCTTCAGATTGCCATTATAAAACACCATACATTGGATCACTTATAAAAACACAAATGCATTGTCTCACAATTCTGAAGGCTAAACCAGCTGTTGGAACGTCAACCCTGACTCCTGGTGACCCCATGTGCATGTGAGTAGAACTGTGCTCTGTAAGATTTTTGAGGGCAGACTTTTTGGAAGTAGCTTGCCAGGACTTTTCCCCAAAGTGTCCTTCGGTAGACTTGAACCTTCAGTCTTGCAGATAGCAATTGAGTTTGTTAACCATTTGTACTAGTTAGAAGTCTGAATTTGGGGTGTCAGCAGGGCCATTTTCTCTCCAAAAACTCTGGGGAGATTTTGTCTCAGCTTCTGGTAGTCTCAGGCACTCTTTGGCTCATGGATGCATCCTCACATGGTCGTCTTCCCTCTGCATTTCTCTGCATCATTTCCATTTTATAAAAAAACACAACTCAGATTAAATTAGAACCCACCCTACCACTATGATCTCATGCCAGCTTAACTGATGAGCCCTTCAAAGACCCCATCTCCAAACACGGTACCAGAGAATAGGACTTCAACATAAATCCACAATAGAACCTCAGCTTTCTCAACTGGAGTTGCAGAGTTGCTGGCCAACTACCATCAGTGAGGAACTCCTTCCTTTTCTCCCCCCAGCTTTTCTAACAAATGGTCACCTGTCCAGTTCTGAACATTTCTGAGATTTCCCTAACTCATAAGACACCTTTCCTATGTTGAGTAGCACACTTTTTAAAATTTTATTTTATTGTGAATTGAGTGATACTTTACATGGGAGAATATCCTTTTACATTCATCATTTCATTGCAATAATTACAGTCTTCTCCATGCATCATCATTCAACAGTATTTGCTTCTATTCCTGCTGGGTTGGGTTTTTTTTTTTTTTTTTTTTTTTAATGTATTCAATTTACTACTTATCTTCTTAAGGGAGTTGCTCATAAATTTCATATTGTAATAAGCTCCCCACGACACCACACGGGGACTGCAGCACATTAACAGCTGTGTGTAAAAAGTCTGTTGAGAAACCCTATGCCCCATAAAGCAGCTCTGACTAGAC
>NW_006408794.1:3021894-3029727 GCF_000296735.1 Chrysochloris asiatica
TCTCTCATACTTTGGACATATAGTCAGGAGGGAACAGTCACTGGAGAAGGATATCATGCTTGGTAAGATGGAGGGTCGGAGAAAAAGAGGAAGACCCCCAAAGAGATGAACTGGCCAGGTGGCATCATTGATGGACTCAAGTGTGGCAGCGGTAGTGAGGTTGGCCCAGGATCGGACATTGTTTCATTCTGCTGTGCATGGGGTCACTATGAGTCGGTTCCGACTCGATGGCACCTGACAACAACAACAACAATTTACTCTGAAATTGGTCAAACATGCAGACAAGATGCACTGATAATCACAGGTGATTGGAATGTGAAAGTTGGAAAAAAGGAGGAAGATCAGTATATGGAAAATCCCAACTCCTTCAGTCTGAAATTGAAGAAGCATGCAATCAAGATGTATTAATAATTACTGGTAATTGGAATGTACAGTTTGAAAACAAAGAGGAAGGAACAATAATTAGAAACTATGGCCTTAGTGATAGAAATCATGCTGGAGATCCCAGGAGAGAATTTTGCAAGATCAGTGATTTGTTGTTATTCATTGCAAATACATTTCTTCAACAATGTAAATGGTGACTACATGTGGACCTTGCTAGATGGCATACACAGGAATCAAACTGACAACATCTGTGGGACGAGACAATGGAGAAACGCATTATCATCAGCTGAAACAAGGCCAGGATCCAATTGTGGAACAGACCATCAATTGCTCATATGCAAGTTAAAGTTGAAGCTGAAGAAAATTAAAACAAGCCCAAGACAGCCAAAATACGACCTTGAGTATATCCCACCTAAATTTAGAGACCATCTCAAGAACAAATTTAATGCATGGAACACTAATGACCAAAGACCAGAGAGCTGTGGGATGACATCAAGAATATCATACAGGAAGAAAGCAAGAACTTTAAAAAGTCAGGAAAGAAAGAAAAGTCCAAAGTGGATGTCAGAAGAGACTCTGAAACTTGCTCCTGAACGTACAGTAGCTAAAGTGAATGGAGGTTAAAAAAAAACAACAACAACAAAAAAAAACTTAACAATTTCAAAGGGCAGTTCAAGAAGACCAAGTATTATAAAGACCTGGAGGCAGAAAACAAAAAGGAAAAACAAAACAAAACAACAAAACACCGCTCAGTATTTCTTAAGCTGAAGGAACTGAAACAAAAATTTAAGCCTCTGGACCTGGTGTGGTGCTGTGGGTTAATGTGCTGGACTGTGAAGTTGATGTGAACCACAAGGTTGGTGGTTCAACATTAGCAGTCGCTCCTCAGAAACCCTATACAGGGTTGCTATGGGTTGGAACCTACTCGACGGCACTTAACAACAATGGACAAAAATATTGAACAATGCAGAAAGCATAAAATGAAGATGGAAGCATACGAAGAGCCACTGTACCAAAAAGAATTGGTTGACATTCAACCATTTCAGGAGATAGAATATGATCAAGAACTGATGGTATCTAAAGGAAGAAATCCAGGCTGCATGGAAGACATTAGGGAAAAACAAGGCTCTAGGAACTGACAGAATACAAACTGAAATGTTTTGTGCCTGCAGTAATAATTTCTTTGATAAGAATCAGTACGAGGCTGACCCTATGAGGTGGAAGTTAAAGACATCCCAAATATCTAAAGTGCTATGTGGTGACTCAGAGTGACCTTGCATCGGGTTCTTGAGGAGCAGCTGGTGGTGGTGAATCTCCAGCCTCTGCTCAAGCCGACCTTGTGGTCCAGAGCTTTATCCTACAGCACTTTATCCTTTATCACTACTTCTCCCCATGGCATTCTCCCCTGTGTCCCAGGGTCCCGCAATTCACTGCAACATTTCACAGAACTCAAAGACCCACTGTTGGGGAGGCTGGCAAATGCCAAATCCGCAGGTCAGGTGTCAGTCTGGAGAATTCTCCTTGTTGTTGTTAAGTACCGTGGAGTCAGTTCTGACTCATAGTGACCCTACTCAGTGTTTCCAAGGCTGTAAATCTTTATGGGAGCAGAACGCCTACCTTTCTCCCAAGAATTCTCTTTACTCATACTAAATCAAACTGCTGATTCGCAAGGTTGTGGAAGCTGGCAAATCTGGTGAGGCCATTGGCTCAAGTCCCAAATCAGATGGAAGCAAGCTTGGTTAATCAAGCGAAGGAGTGCACCACCCACTCACATGGCTCATTTTATACCCAGTAGAATGGCAAAATTGACCAAATCCCTCAATAGATTTTCCAAGTTTTTACAATCACAATTAAGCCTTTTAACAATCACTCACAACTGAATCATATGATCAATCAGAATCTCCCCCCACCTGCTCTTACCAGACCATCAGGAATAAGTTATTTGGTGGGAGTTACAAAGACATAGCTAGAAGAGACATTAAAAAATTCAGTGCCCATTCCAAAGGAAGGTGATTGTGCCGAATATGGATGTTATCAAACAATATTATCAATATCACATGCAAGTAAAATTTTAATGAAGATAATTCAAAACTAGTTGCAGCAGCACATCAACAGAAAGCTGATAGAAATTCAAGATGAAGACACAGAATGAGGGTTACCATTGCTGTTCTCCGATAGATCTTGGCTGAAAGCAAAGAATACTGGAGAAATATTTATGTGTTTTTTATTGACTGTGCAAAGGCATTTAACTGTGTGTATTATAACAAATTATGGATAGCACTTTGAAGAATGGGATTCCAGAACATTTCATTGCGCTTACATGAAACCTGTACATAGACCAAGAGGCAGTCATTCAAATTGATCAAGGAGATATTGAATAGTTTAAAATCAGGAAGGGTGTGCATTAGGGTTGTATTCTGTCACCGTACTTATTCAGTTTGTATGCTTAGCTAATCCAGGAAATTGGATTATATGAAGAAGAATTTAGCATCAGGGTTGGATAAAGGCTCATTAACAACCTGAGGTATGAAGATGACACAATCTTGCTTGCTGAAAGGGAAGAGGACTTGAAGCACTTCTTGGTGCAGAGCAATGTAAAGAAAACAAAAATGCAACTGGACCAATAAACAAAAGGAGGTAAGATTGAAGTTGTCAAGGATTTCATTTCACTTGGATCCACAATGGAGACAGCTGTCAAGAAATCAAATGATGTATTACATTGGGCAACTCTGCTACGAAAGATCTCTTTAAAGTGTTAAAGAGCAAAGATGTTATTTTGAGAACTAAGGTGCACCTGACTCAAGCCATGGTATTTTTAGTCACCTTATAGGCAAGTAAACGCTGGACAATGAATAAGAAAAACCAAGACTTGATGCATTTGAATTATGGTGTTGGCAAAGAAAATTGGAAGTACCTTGGGCAGCTAGAAGAACAAAGTTGTCTTAGAAATACAGCTAGAGTGCTCCTTAGAAGCCAGGATGATGAAACTTTGTCTTTCGTACTTTGACATGTTAGGAGGAACCAATCAATGATGATTGATAAAGTGGAGGGTCAGCATAAAAGGACATTCTCCAATGAGATGGAATGACCAGGGGCAGCAACAATTGGGTCAAACAAAGAACAACTGTGAGGGCAGGGCAGTGTTTTGTTCTGGTATGCATAGGGTCCCTATGAGTTGCAACAGACTCAATAGGACCTAACAACAACAACAATGACTAATGGTGTTTTCACTTGCTTTTGGGGCATTAGTATATTTTCTTTGGTGAAATGTCTAGTCATGTTCTTTGCCTATTTAAAAAATTAGGCTGTTGTTGCTGAGTCATAGAAATTCTTTGTTTATTCTGGTTGTTAAACAGTCTCAACTTTTCTCCATGTGACTTGGTTTCCAGAACTTTCACTCACATAGTCACTTGGTCTTCACTTTGTTGTTGTTGTTCACTATAGTTGAGTCGCTTCCAACTCTATATAGGGTTTTCTATAGCGACCCTATATAGGGTTTCCAAGGAGCTGCTGGTGGATTTAACCCTTGGGGTTCACAGTCCAGCGCTGATCCTACAGCGCCACACCAGGAATCTTGGTCTTCACTAGGAATTTATTGTCACCTGCCTTCCCAGTCTCCCCTGGTTTTCCTAGGTTTAGCAATGACAGAGCCAGGTCCCAGAACATTCCTCAGTCCCAGCCAAATTAGGACAGTTAATTACCCTAGTTCTGATATTAAATAAATGTTTCCTTGCTTGCAGCCCACAAAGTGCTGTACATAGTATGTGTCTAAAGTTGCTGAATGGATCAGACAGGCCTAAATCCTGTGGAATGAGATGGCTTTTAAAAGACTCAGACTCCAAAATAGCTTCTTCTTTGGCCTGACTTAGAGTTCACAATTTTAACCACTAGAGAATTTAACCCACTATCTCCCATCATCAAGTTAGTAGAAAGCAGGGTCTCCAGGACATTTTACAAGTGCATTGACATGCAACTGTTTACCAGGAGCTGGGCATCATCCTATGGGTGGCACCTCTAGCATTTGGTAATCCAGGGTTTACAGGATCTGCCCCTTCTCTGGACTCGTGCTTGAAACCTTGGTTATCTGTGATCCAAACACACCTCCTTGGATCCCAGACCAACCACCTGGGTTGCCATGGAGGGCCCTCAGACTCAAGTATAGAACTGGGTACCATAGATTTTTCATTTTTCAGAAAGAGATTGCTAAATCTGTCTTCTGATTTTCAGCAAAGACCTCATGTGCCTCCATTGGTTCTAATTTTTGCCACCCTTGTAGCTTGCCATTGCCCTGCTTGAGGGAAGTGCTGTCTGGGTGTGTAGGAGGTGAAGGGGGAGGGAAACTGAGGGAGACAGGAAGACCACACTATCCATTTCTTGCTTCCTAATTTACTTCTGACTGTTCTTTCCAGACTCGTCAGATCTCATTTGGAGTCATATTTCCTTGCCCCTGCCCTCCACACCCCCGCCCATTTTCCTTCCAGCCTCAGACGGCACCCCTCCCAGACTCTTAGAGGAGAGCTGGGCCAATAGGAGGAGCCTGCGTGGGACGTGGTGGCCCGCCTCCTTGTGGTCGCCATCCCCGCGTACTTCTGCCTGCTGGGAAGCAACAACGCTTCTGCAGAGTCTATTTCAATAGCGGAAATTCTGATTCACTGGCACTGAACCTTCAGTGATGCTTCTAAAAATGGCCTTTCGGAACACTGAGTGAGTGGTGCACGGAGGCATTTGGTTACGAGCACATCTCTCACTGTGGAGGAAGGCATGAATAATCCTCCTCCTGCACTGGGGTTTGAAAGGGTACGTTGACACCAACCCAGGAATCTGATAGAAAATCAGGGGCAGATAGCACTCCCCGGTGATTCTGGGGAGAGCGAATGTCCCACAGCAGATGTGCGTGTAAGATGGAAACCTGCTCCTTTTAGTAATTGCTTTTGAGCTAACCTCCCTGAAGTGGGAATTCGCCTTTCTCAAGTTAGGAGTGAACGCCTCCTCCATTAGCCAAGGGCAAAGGAAGTGAAGGGAGCAGTGTGTAAGTTGCTTTGCCCAGGCCATCAGCAGGAAATACTCCTTCAGAAGCCATTAGACTGAAACCTACCTGATCCTACCTGCCACTCGCTGACTGAGGCAGTTTCTCAGAGGATCAATACTGCTGAAAGTGCACCATCTTGCCTCCCAATTGTACCCACTCGATCAAAGGGTCAAGGCAGAGGGGATCTCCTCTTCCCCAACATAAACTATGCTTACAGTTCCACGAATTTGTCAACCTGCCTCTGCTCTCAGTTAATCTCTTGTCCTCATCTCCTCGATGGCGTCCAAACTACAGACCCAATAGTTCTCCTGACAAAAGTTGCATTAACATGGAGACTACCCTACCCCCATATGATTCAGCCAACATATTGAGTACTAATAAACTCCTGAGCTGCCACAGCTGCCCTGAAATGACTGCAAGAGTTTCCGTCCTTAGCTCATTAACCCTCTCAGCACTGCCATTCAGAAGTCTGAGCTAGGGGTTCAGCGGAGTCTGAGTGTGGTGCTGTGGGTTAATGCGCTGGACTGCAAGGCCAGTTTGAACTGCAGGGTCAGCAGTTCAAGCTCACCAGCCATTCCTCGGAAACCCTATAGGGTCACTATGAGTCGGAACCAACTCAATGGCACTTAACAACAAGAGGTTCAGAGGAGACATGAAGGTACTTTTCTATACGAAAGACATACCTTAGGTTGGGGGCTTCTTATAGGAAAGTCAAAGGGTAGTGGTCCTTTTTGTTGTTTTTTTCTCGTGTTTTCCATATTTAAACATTTATTTGCATAATTACAGAAGATTAAGGAGTTCTTGGGTATCTCAAAGAGTTAAACCATCTTCTTCTGGGTTGCAGTTGGAAATCACCCAGAGATGCCTTGGAAGATAGATCTAGAGGTCTGCTTCTGAAAGACCACAACGTTGAAAACCCTGTGGAGCAGGGTTCTACACAGAGGGTCATTACAAGTCCACGGCAACTGATAATGAAACAACGGAAGATTAAACTTACAAAACTTAGTATATAAGGAATTCTCACAGCCCTGTGAGTTTAAGTGTTGGGCTGTTGACAGTTCAAACAAGTTGACAGTTCAAACGAACCGGTCAATTCTTCGGAGTAAGATGAGGCATTCTGTTCCTGTAAAGATTTAGTCTCAGAAACCCAGAGGAATCGCTTTATTCTGTCCAATCGGTATGATAAGAGTCGCAATCAATTGGATGGCAGTGAACTTCTTTTTTTTTGTATTAATATATTGACTGTTAAATATTTTAAAACAACAGTATGTGTTTTTCCTGGTAGTATAGCTATTATTAGATATATTTTGATAAATATTTGACTGGAGGTCTTGTAGTGTAGTGGTTATGAGTCGGGCTGCTAACCTAAAGGTCAGCAGTTCAAAACTACCAGCCTTTCTGTGGGAGAAAGATGAGGCTTATTGCTCCCATAAAGATTTACAGACTTGGAAACCCTATGCAGGCTTTCCGTAAGTTGGAACCAACTTCACAGCACATAACTACCACCATTTAGAATTTGAGTAAAATTTAGTGTACTGACATATTGAATACCTAGGTTCCTTTATTTAATCAAATCCCACATAAAAATCTTAACCTTTGACTCCAATCTGAAAAAGAAAACAAAATTGTTTGTATATACAGGTTTCCCCCATTATTTGCAAGTAGTGCTCCTATAAACTTTTTATATGCTGAAGTGGCATAAAGCAAAAAAGCAATTACCATTAATTTATATGGGAAAAAACTTAGCATTTCCAGACCCAACAAATAACCTACCAAAGTCATCCCAAATAGCACATAAAACTGAAAACAATACTAATATATAGTAAACGTAGGAATTATATGATAAATACATCGCCTATATAAAGTAGAAGACTCCTGGAATGGTGCTATAGGATCAGCACTAGACTGCAAACCACAAGGTAGGCAGTTCAAACCCACCAGCTGCTCTTCAGAAACCCTATACAGGGTCACTAAGAGTCAGAACTGATTCAATGGCATTTAACAATATAAAGTAGAAATAATGTATTTTCAGTGTAGTTTCTGGGAAAGGAATTTGGAGATTCCAGTCTACTTGCTTGAATGTATGTTGTCTCTTAACAAATGTTGAAGGCTAGTTTTGCTTTTCACCTTTTTCCATGTAAGTGAGATTCCTATTCCTATTTCTTTCAGTTAGCGAAACAGGTGCTGATGTAGATCTTTCATAAAAGCAAAGTGGAATAAAGTGAATTTTTGAAAAGTGGAAGATTCCTCTATTATCATTTGACCTTGCTGGCCTAAGATAATAATATTGAATATTCAAAATAGTAGCAAGATAACATTGGAGAATAAGAAAGGTAATAAATAAGAAAGAACAACAAAAAAGGTTGGATATAAGAACTTTGCTTCTGTCCAAAATACTAGCATAACAGAAGCAATGTTTT
>NW_006408794.1:3029827-3031056 GCF_000296735.1 Chrysochloris asiatica
ATTTAAACAACTAAAGGGCACATTCTGCAAGACGGCCTCCTGGCTGCCAGCACACAGCCTTTCTCTTTCCATGAGTCTAGAGTCCTCTGCTGCTCTCTCTCTCCATGTCATCATCTCTGCCTCCATCTCTGGTGTTGCTGCTTCTCTGAATAGGATCCTGTATTCCGCTTGTACTTTTCTCCCTTGATGGTCCCAGCATCCTCCGTTTCTGGACTGTAAGATGAACTACTCCCCCACTTCTGTTACAAAACTTCTACTTTACAGTTGTTGACAATCGTAATTAGTCATGATAACAGTTACTCACTATTGAAACATAAGAATCTTAACCCCATCTCCTTTCACCAGACCCATCTAGACAAGATGAAAACTATTCATGGGGATTCTACCTTCCCCTGCACACTCTGAAACTAAACTCCCTTTTCAAAACTTGTAAGCCAGTCAGCTTGTGGCTGTAAAGTAGCACACATTCTTAAGAAAACTTTGCTGAAAGTTATGGCAGGACTAACTTCTAGCTCTAGATATTATTTTGAGTTTGCTTTCTTATTTCTTATTTCTGTGCGATGTTATTTCCCTCTGCCAGAAGACCTTAAGAAAGTAGCCACAGTTTGACTCCAAGTTCTGAACTTCTTGCCTCCAAGCTCTGCCAATTTGTTGTTGTTGTGGGGTCAAGTCCACAGAAGACAGTTCTCAGCCACACTTTTATGTTTGCTTATTTTTAAAGAAAAATAAAAATAAATTGTAGAAGCCTAAGCCAGAGGAATGGAGTCCTGATGTGGTGCTGTAAGATAAAGCACTGGACTACAAGGTTGGTTGAACCAAAAGGTGAGCAGTTCAAAGTCACCAGCCTCTCCTTGGAAAACTAGTAGCTATGAGTCAGAACTTAACAACAACAAAACTTAACAAAAATTCATGCTGGAGTGACACTGTGTTAAGTATGATTTAAAATCACAGTCTGTGATAGGATAACATCTATATGCCTATAAGGAAAATCCCTTAATACTGTGTCATTCAAATTTATGCATCAATCACCAAAGCCAATGATGAAGAAACTGAAGAATTCTACCAACTTATTTACTCTGAGCAAATAATACGAGAAGCTGGGTTCTATGACGAAAAACATGGCATCAGGATTGGAGGAAGACTCATTAACAACCTGCGATATACAGATGATACAACCTTGCTTGCTGAAAGTGAAGAGGACTTGAAACATTTACTGATGAAGATCAAAG
>NW_006408794.1:3036126-3044768 GCF_000296735.1 Chrysochloris asiatica
AAGATGAGGCTTTCTGCTCCCGTAAAGATTTACACCCTCGGAAACCCTGTACAGGGTTGCTATGGGTCGGAACCGACTCGACGGCACTTAACAACAACAAGTCAAACAATTAAAAAAATTTTTTAAAAAGACTATAATGCATAAAGAGACTTTAAAAATATCCTAATTTAAAAAATAAATTCCTATATTGAGACTATAACTGAAGTTAATAAGATTAGAATTTCAGTGGCCCCAGGAAGAACCAGTGGAGGATATAGGAAGGGAAGAAAGGTAATACAGGTGCATTGTCAGGCATTTTATCTGTGTGGGCAGTTAGGGTTCAGTCCAGCTGAGGCCTCCAGAAGATATTCAACAACACACATCTGAATTGCTCCCCACCCCCAATTCACTCACTGATTCCTACTTGTCATTGAGGGTGTTAAATCCCTGCCCACAGGAGAGTCCTCTGGCCCAAGGATACCCCAGGCAAAGTAGCAGTTGATTTGAGTTAAGAGGCTGGGCTGGGGTTCTGGGTGGAGACAAACAGAATCATTACCAGACAGCAAGTCTGAACTATCCAGTCCGCTCACGGGCCTTCAAAGAAAGCCTTTAATTCTTTTCCTGTCTTGGCAACAGGAACAGGGTGTGTATTAAAAACAAGCTGTACAACACATAAATGTTGCATTTGCCTTGGAGAATGCCAAGGCCCAATCACTGTAATAATAAATAAAAGAACCACATATTAGAAGGGTCAGTGAATGGAAAGATGAGTGTGTAATGAGGGTTTCCCATTGGAAACATTTCCCTGTCACTGAGCTGCACGGCACATACACATGCAGATGCTGGCGAGGTCCAGTCCTAAATGGACTCAACCTGAAATCTGCTTTTTCAGAAATAAGACATTACTGCTGCCCCTCCATTGTATTGGACAGATAAGAGGATAGAATGGAGTTCTGAGTGCATTCCTGGCTACCTGCCAGGCCTTGAATGACAACTTAGAATATCACTTAGAAAAGTTGCTGATGGTTTAGATTGGTTGGACTGAACCTAGTCTATAAATAATCCAATAAATGTGGGCTGTTCTCCCTGAGGCTGGAATTGGGGTCTGCCTCATCAGAGCAGGTTAAAGCTAAACTGAGGTTGGTTGTTTGACTCTCAGAGAGTAAGATTAACCTGCCTAGGCTTCAGGGAGACATGGTAGAGCTCACACACAGTATCTAGAATTGACCTGGATACTGCTGTCACTGTTGGCAAAATTCTCACCTACCATGGGTTTTATTCCTGGCTCATGTGCATAGTGTTGCTATGGGTCGGTACCGACTCGATGGCACCTAACAACAACAACAAGAACAACACCATTTGCAGCCACCACCCCGTCCTCTAGTGGAGGCTTGTGTATTGCCATGATGCTGAACAAGTTTAGTGGATCTTCCAGACTAAGACAAAGTAGGAAGAAAGGACTGGTAAACTACTTTTACAGACCAGCCAATGAAAGAAAATGCTATGGAAGACAATGGTCTGATTACTTTGCGCATGGGGTCTCCATGTGTCAGGGGCTAACTTGATGGTTTCCAACAGTAACAGCAACAGCAACAATCATTACTACCTAAGAATTTATTTGAAGGCAGAAAGCAGAATTTAGGCCAATAGATCTTAAAGTTAACTGCAAATTAAAATCTGGAAAGCTCCTGAAACTGCAGATTCCTGGACTGCTTCCAGAAAGTATCACCCTCTGTGATCTAGAAGTCTACATGCTGACAAGCATACTTGGGGATCTAGTGCTGGTGGCCCACGAACCACATTTTGAGAAGCAGAGAATGAAGGATACCTTGAAAATAGACTTGCTAACTAATCTGATAAAGTGCCAGAAGATTAGCCCCTCGGGTTGGATGGCACTCAAAATATGAGATTGGGGAACAGCTGCCTCCACAAAGTAGAGTCAACATTAGTGACTCAGATGAAACAAAGCTTTCAAAACCTTCATTTGCTGATTGAGTAAAACTCAAAATGAAAAGAAACAGCTGCAGACATCCATTAATAGTCTGAACTGCTCGAAGCGGACTGTACAAATTTAGGAGAATTGGACGTCATCATACATAAAATGGAACACACAAAGATTGATATCCTAGGCATTAATGAGTTGAAATAGACTGATATTGGCCATTTTGAATCAGCCAATCATACTGGTCTACTTTGGCAGGAATGATAAATTTAAGAAGACTGGTGTTGCTTTCATCATCAGAAGAAACATTCAACATATGCTGAAGTATGATGTTGTCTGTGATAGGATGCTATCTATACACATACCAGGAAGACCCTCCCAATGAGAAGGATTGGCACAGTGGCAACAACAATGGACTCAAGCATAACAAAACTTGTGAGGATGGCACAGGATTGGGAAGTGTTTTGTTCTGTTGTGCATTGGGTCACTATGACTCAGGACCAGCTCAGCAGCACTAACAACAATAACTTAAGGAAGACCAAGTAATACGACTATTATTCAAATTTATGCACCAACCACCAAAGCCAATGATAATGAAATTGAATCATGCCAACTTCTTCAGTCTGAAATTAATCAAACATGCAATCAAGACACATTACTGCCAATTGGAATGCAAATGTTAGAAGCAAACAAAAAAATAGGATTGGTTGAAAAATATGGCCTTTTGTGATAAAAAATGATGATGGAGATTCCATGATAGTATTTTATAAGACCAGCAACTTATTCACTGCAAATACCTTTTTTTCAACAGCGTAAATGGTAACTGTACAAGTGGACCTCACCAGATGAAATACACAGATGGAATTAACCACATTTGTGGGGAAGAGACTATGGGTAAACTTGATATTACCAGACAAAACAAGGCCAGGGGCTAATTGTGGAACAGATCATTATTTGCTCATAAGCAAGTTCAGGCTGAAGGTGAAGAAAATTAAAAGAAATCTATTAGAGCTAAAATATAACCTTAAGTATATCCCATCTGAATTTAAAGACCATCTCAAGAATAGATTTGATGCCTTAGACACTAATGACCAAAGACCAGAGGAGTTGTGAGATGACATCAAGGACATCTTACATGAAGAAATAAAAAGGAAAGAAAAAAGACCAAATGGATGTCAAAAGAGACTATGAAACTTGCTCTTGAGCACCTGAGAAGCTAAAGTAAAGGAATAACTAAGTAAAAGAGCTGAACAGAAAATTTCAAAGGGCATCTAAAGAAGACAAAGAAAAGTATTATAATGAAATGTGCAAAGATCTGGAATTAGAAAACCATAAGGAAAGAACATGCTCAGCATTTCTTAAGCTGAAAGAACTGAAGAAAACATTCAGACTTCTACTTCCAATATTTAAGGATTCTATGGGCAAAATGGAGTGCTGGTGTGGTGCTGTGAGTTAATGTGCTGGATTGCAAAGTTGGTTTGGACCACAAGGTCAATGGTTGAAGCTCACCAGCTGCTCCTTGGAAACCCTACACGGGGTCACTATGGGTTGGAACCGACTCGATGGCACTTAACAACCACAATGGGCAAAATATTGAATGGCACACGAGACATCCCAAGATGATGGAAGCAATGCATAGAGTCACTTTACCAAAAACAATTGATAGATGTTCAGTCATTTCAAGAGGTAGCATGCAATCAAGAACTGAAGGAAAACATCCAAGTTGCACTGAAAGTATAAGTGAAAAACAAGCTTACAGGAACTGACAAAATACAAGTTGAAAATGTTTCAACAGGAGAGGCAGCAAGATGGCTGACTAGGCAGAAAGGCTGTATTGGAGCCTCTACACCAAAGATAAGGAAAACCAAACGAAACAGATGCAAATGATAGTCCTGGAACTCCGAGCTTCAAATGAAGGGGTAGAGAAGTGGATTGACTGCTTACTAAGAGAGAGGGCTGAGCAGATGCAACAAAAAAAAGGAGACACTGATGATCTGTGCCCACAGATCAGATGGGAGCAGCTATTTTGAGATTTTGTAAACATATTGGCATTGCAGAAACATACATGTGGCTCATAGAGATTAAGGTGTGACTTATTTTTTTTTGTTCCCCACAGTCCCCTGATGACCAGAGGCAAGGCAGGCCCCTACCGGTGTACACCCCCAGGGAAGCTCCTGCTCTCTCAGCAACCGGAGCTGCACAGAGGTAAGCACCACTGTTGTAGGCCTTATTAAAGGAGTGGGGAGCAGTCCTCATTGACCCCATCCAGGCGGGTCTTTCTGCAGACTTGTCCTGACCACCCCTGGACTAGCTCTCACTAGAAGAAGCAGACAAGAAAACACACAAACAAAATGAACTGAGTACAGATAAATGTGCAGAACAAAAAAAAAAACAGCACCACACACACAACACACACAACAAAATGAATGCAATTAATTCATGCCTATCAGTAATTACACTGAATGTTAGTGGATTAAATGTACCAGTCAAGAGACAGAGTAGCAAAATGGATAAGAAAATAGGATCCTTCAATATGTTGTCTACAAGACACACACACACACACACCTTACACACAAAACAAAAATAGATTAAAAATAAAAGGATGGGGGGGTATATCAAGCTAATGGCAATCAAAAAATGAGCAGGAGTGACAATATTAATTCCTGATAAAATAGATTTTAAGACAAAAATCAACATAAGAGACAAAGAAGGACATTATCTCATGACTAAAGAGTACATTAAACCGGAGGACATGACCATAATAAATAGCTGTGCTCTTAGTGAAAGAGTAACAAAATACATAAACCTAACTCTAATATACATGAAGAAAGACAACTCTACAGTAAGAGCAGGAGATTTTAATACACCACTTTCAATAAAGGACAGAACAACTAGAAAGAAACTCAACAGACACAGAAGAACTAAACAATATAATCAACCAACTTGACTTCACAGATTTAATGCAGAGCACTCAACCCAACAACAGCACAATACACATTCTTTTCCAGTGCACATGGAACGGTCTCCAGAAGAGATAACATGTAAAGCCATAAAACAAGCCTCAACAAATGAAAAGAATCAAAGATCTTTTCAGATCACAATGCTATCAAATTAGAAATCAACCAAAGGAAGATCAAGGAAATAAAATCAAGTACATGGAAACCGAATAACACCCTGCTTATAAGCTATTAGATAATAGGACAAATACAAACATATTTTAAATTCCTTGAATCAAATGAGAATGAAAGCACAACATATCACAACCTTTGGGACACAGTAAAAGTAGTGCTTAGAGGACAATTTATAGCAATAAATGCACACATTCAAAGTAAAGAACCAAAACCAGCACCTCAACTCAATATCTCCAACAATTAGAAAAAAGCAACAAAATAAGCCTACTGCCACAAGAACTAAAGAAATAATAAAGATTAGAGTAGAAATAAATAAATTATTAAACAGAAAAACAATAGAAAGAATCAGCAAGACAAGAAGTTGTTTCTTTGAAAGAAAAATAATAGAAAGAATCAACAAGACAAGAAGTTTGCCATTCTTTGAAAGGATTGGCAAACTATTGGCAAATCTAACCAAAGAAAAGGAGAAGATGCAAATAATACACATAAGAAATAATATGGGTGACATCACAACAGAATCAATGGAAACAAAAATGATAACAGAACACTATGAAGAATAGTATTCCAATAAATTTGGAAATGTAGAAAAAAAATGATAAATTTTTAGAAAAACACACTTATTTAAAGTAACACAGAGTAAATTAGAAAACTTGAACAGGGCTACAACAAAAGAGGAAATTGATCACATAATTTAAAAACTATCAACAAAAAAAGGCCTAGGCCAAATGGCTTTACTGGTGAATTTTACCAAACATTCAGAGAAGATCTGACACCAATTTTACTCAAACTCTTCCAGAATATAGAAAAGGATGGGAAACTACCAAATACATTTTATGAAGCAAGCATAACCTTCATTCCAAAACCATGCAAAGACATCAATTAAAATTAGAGATCTATATCCCTGATGAACATAAATGCAAAAATGCTCAACAAAATCCTAGGAAATAGATTTCAACAATATATTAAAACAAAAAACAAAAAAATCATGACCAAGTCAGTTCACATAAACGATGCAATGATGGTTCAATATTAGAAAAATAATCATTGTAATCCATCATATAAATAAAAAAATAAAATAACCACATGATCACTTCGATTGATGCGGAAAAAGCATTTGACAAAATCCAACATCCATTCCTGATAAAAACACTCAACAAAATAGGAATTGAAGGGAAAGTCCTCAACGTAATTAAGAGCATATATATAAATACTACAACCAACGTGACTCTCAATAGAAACTAAAAGCATTCCCTTGTGAACAGGAACTAGATAAGGATGCCCTTTGTCACCCACCATTCCTATTCAAAATAGTTATAGACAGAGATATAAGGTAAGAAAGAGAAATCAAAGGTATCCAAATCGGCAAAGAATAAGTAAAACTCTATTTGCAGATGATATGATCCTATGTGTAGACAATCCCACAGACTCAGAAAATTATTAGAACTCTTTGAAAGATTCAGCAAAGTGGCAGAGTACAAGATCAATATACAAAAATCAGTTGAATTCCTCTATACAAGTAAAGACAGCTCTGTAAAGGAATTTAGGAAAATAATACCATTTACAGTAACCACCCAAAAAATGAATTATTTAGGAATAAATCTAACCAGAAAAACAAAAGACTTACACAAAGAATATTACAAAACACTGCTGCAAGAAACCAAAAGAGACTTAACAGAAATGGAAGAATATACCATGCTTGTGGATCGGAAGACTTAATATTGTGAAAATGTCAACATTGCTGAAAGTAATCTATAGATATAATGCAATCCCAATCCAGATTCCAACATCATTTGTTGTTGTTATTAAGTGCCAGCAAGTTGGCTCTGAATCAGTGACGCTGTATAGGGTTTCTGAGGAGCGACTGTATAGGGTTTCTGAGGAGGTTTCTGAACCACTGACCTTGCAGCTCAAACCAACCTTGTACTCCAACATCATTATTTAAAGAGATGGAAAAATTGATCACTAACTTTATATGGAAAGGAAAGAGACCTCAGATAGCAAAGCATTACTAAAGAAGAACAAGGTTGGAGACCTCTCTCTCTCCCTGATCTCAAAATTTACTACACAGTCACAGTGATCAAAACAGCCTGGTACTATAACAACAAAAGATACATAGGTCAATGAAACAGAATTGAGAACACAGAAATAAATCCATTCACATATAGGCAGCTGATCTTTGACAAAGGCTAAACTTATTAAATGAAGAAGAGATCGTCTCTTCAACAAATGGTGTTAGCAAAACTAGAAATCTATTTGTAGAATGAAAAAAGACCCATATCTCAAACCATATACAAAAGCAAACTCAACGTGAATTAAAGACCTAAAGGTAAAACCTATAACTATAAAGATCACCATTGAAAAACTAGGGAATACTTAGGGACCCTAAAACATGGCATAAATAACACTATCAAATTTTACTAAAAACACAGGCACAGTAGAAGGCAAAATCGATGACTGGGACCTCCTAAAAATCAGGCACTTGTGTGCATCAAGAGGTTTTAAACCACATATCAGACAAGGGACTAACTGCTAAGATTTACAGAAAACTACAACACCGCTACAAGAAAAAGACAATAACCCAATTAAAAAGTAGGCACAGGACATGAACACACACTTTACCAAGGAAGACATTCAGACCGCCAACAAACATGAAGAAATGCTCACTATCACTAGCCATTGGAGAGATGCAAATCAAAACAACAAGGCTTCATCTCACCCAGCATTAATAGCAAAGTTCACAGAAGCAGAAAACAACAAATGCTGGTGAGGGTGTGGAGACACTGGGACCCTCCTACATTGCTTGTGGGACTGTGAAATGGTTCAATCACTATGGTAAACAGTATAGTGTTTCCTCAGGAAATAGAAATCCCATATGACCCAGCAATTCCTGTATTTGATAGATAGCCACAAGAAATAAGAGCCAGGACACAAGAGATACGTGCACACTGACATTGGTACATACACACGATGAAATACTATGCAAAGTTGAAGGATAAGGATGAATCTGTGAATCACCTACAGGATATTACGTTGAGTGAACTTAGTCAATCACAAAGGGACAAATATTATATGAAACTATTATTGTTAAAAACTCAAGAAAACGTTTTCTTTGATGATTACCAGGGGTGGGAGGGAAGGGAAAATAATTCACTGGCTAGAGGGTTGTTGTTGTTAAGTGCTGTTGAGTCAGTTCTGACTCATAGTGATCCAGTATATATAGCATTTCCATGGAGCAGCTGGTGAATTTGAACAGCTGACCTTGAGGTTCAAACTAACATTGCAGTCCATACCATGCTTATCCTACAGTGCCATACCAGGGTAGACACATGTTAACTTGGGTGAGGGGGAGGGTACCATACAAGAAGAGGAAGGTTGGCAGAAGAATGATGAAGCTAGGTAAAGACACAGGGAAGTATTCAAGGGCTAAAGGGGACAGAGGTAAATAACGATATATCCATAATATTGGAACAAGAATGTTCTGCAGGTAGATACATGGACAGACACACAGGCTGAAAGGGTATGGGAGGAGGAGGGAATATATATATATATATATATAAAAGAGTTGGAATGAGGATATTTGTACATTGGTA
>NW_006408794.1:3045778-3047127 GCF_000296735.1 Chrysochloris asiatica
TGGGCCCAAGAGTCCCCACGTCTTGCCACACTGCTGGCCAACCAGGTCTCCACCCAGGTTCACAGGAGTCTATTGAACGTTGTAGGGCTTAGCTTGCAGCTTCATTGCTGTTTTTCCCTCACGTCCCCTTATCATTGATGAATGTGGTCACCAATCAGAGCAAGTATTCCCATTGATTCTTAGTCTTGGAAGGGGTTTACTCTGAGGTGACCCGACCACTTCCCTTGATGTCTCTGGGCGAGCAAATTGCTTGTTCCTTTAGTAATCAGTCAGTCTGCCTATATTGTTTTGTATTTTTCCTATCTTTCTTTCTTTCAAGAAGTATCTTCTGTTCTTCCAGCCACTCCAGGCTGTTCTGCTTGTCCTTTCAAGTGGACTTTTCCCCTCAGAAGATTCTGGATGCTGTTCAGGATTTCATCTATGGTCTTGTGTAATGCAGAGGCTCCGCAGGAAGCCTCCTTCACTGGGCACATTGTATCCCCCTTTTAGCTATTCCAATTAATTATAGGCAGAAGATGGACTTATAAGCTTTCTATAGTGATATTTCTGGCTATTCCTTTCTCTCCCCCTCTAGTGTTTATTTTATTGCAGTATGTCAGGAGAACCAAGATTCAACAGACTGCCAAGCATCTTAACATTATTTCCCCCCTTTTTCCCATTCAAACCATTTCTTAATCTTTGTATCCCAGAGCCCTGTTGTTCCAAGGATTTGCATACATCATTATTTGCCTCTGTCCCACTTCACTTTCACATTCATCCTATCGTATTTCATTTCATTACAGTGATTAAAATCCCCTCTGTGCTTCATCAAATAACCAAAGGCTACACCCCACAGGCCTGCCACCCTCCCCCACCCCCCACTCCCCGGCTGTCAGCAAAGAGCTCCTCTCCCTCCCTGAGTCCTGTGTCCCCAGCCATTCAGCAAAGAGCTCCTCTCCCTCCCTGTGTCCTGTGTCCCCAGCCATTCCATCTGTCCATGCCATCATAGTCCGCCCACCATTTTGGGTCTCGGCAGTGTCCTGCCCCCCCCCCATTAGTTATAAGTTGGATCCGGGCCCACATGCTTTCTTTTGTGATGTTTCTGGTTGTCTCCCCCGCCCCGCCCCCCCACTCAAGTGTCTAAAGGGAGACCAAGATTCAAAAGATGGCCAAGCATCCCAACGTTATTCCCCTCTTTTCCCCCTTTCTAGCCATGCCTCAATCCCTGTATCCTGAAGTCCTGTTATTCCATGGTTGTTAATAACTCGTCATTTAGCTCTGTCTCACCTAGCCCATGCTAACCTGCCCAGCTGTTCTCCCATCCACCTTGTTCTTCTTCTTCCCCTCCCCCTTCTTGTGTATTGCCAGCC
>NW_006408794.1:3065339-3065922 GCF_000296735.1 Chrysochloris asiatica
CCATAACACAAGTAGATACATGCACACCAATGTTCATAGCAGCACTATTTACAATAGCAAAAATATGAAGACAGCCAAAGTACCCATCAAGTGAAGAATAGATAAACAAACTTTGGTACATACACACAATGGAATATTATGCTACCTTGAACAATAACAAGGAAGCTGCAAGCCACCGCATAACATGGATGAACCTTGAGGACATTATGTTGAGTGAAATTAGTTAGCCTCAAAAGGAGAAATCCTGCATGGGACCACTATGGTGAAAGACTAATAAAAAGAACCCATACTAAAGGGGGGTGGAGTATTTGCTGGTTGCTGGGATGTGGTGGGGAGGTGAGGTAAGGGGAGGGAGGAGAAGGTGGAACACAGGGCAGGGAATAGGCAAAGGATAGTTTGGGTGCTGGGGAGAGGGGCAATATACAAGAAGGGAGAGGAGAATGGAAGAACAAAGCAGATGGAAGACGTTAGGCAGGTTTGCACGGGTCAAGTGGGACAGAGGTAAATAATGATGTATGCACAATCTTGGAACTACAGGGCTCTGGGATACTGGGATTGAGACATGGTTGGAATGGGGAAATGG
>NW_006408794.1:3066752-3074220 GCF_000296735.1 Chrysochloris asiatica
GAAAGAAGAGGAAAAAAAGAGTACTCTGATACAATTTGATGAACTTGACCTACACCTATGGATGCAGTAGCTCAAAAGAGGGAACAAATCTTTATAGCAAGGATCATTCTCACCCCCTCCATACACAGAGTAGACAGGGATGGGCAACTTGGACATTGGCTACCCAAAATGGGGGGCCTACAAAGGCAAGAAGTAATTGGCTTACAAGCTTTCAAGAGGGAACCTAGATCCAGACGGCGTGGAGGAAGGTAGAATCTCCACTGTCTAGGCAGGGCTGATGAAAGGAAATGGGGATAGGTCTTGAGGTACAATAGTGAATAATTGTTATCAGGACTGATTGTGAGGATTGGAAATATAAAGGTAGACATTTTGTAGCAAGGCGGGGAGTGATTAACTTTGTAGTCTAGGAGTGGAGGTCTCTAGGACCATCAAGGGAGAAGAATGGAGAGCGGGACCCTACCCAGAGAAACAGTGATGCCTGAGATGGAGGCAGAGACAATGATGTGGAGAGATGGAGCAGCTAGGGACTTTAGATCCAGAGAGAGAGAGGGGCTGTGTGCTGAGGACCGCAGGGGGAGGGCAGGTTTGCAGAGTATACCCTTTGGTTGGTTGATGATGCATGGAGGGGATGTAACCATGGCAATGAAATGATATATGATAGGATGATTGTAAAACTAATGTTCTCCCATGTAAACTATCTCATAATTCACAATAAAACATTAAAAAATATGATTAATATAAAAAGTAAAAAAAAAAAATGTTTCAACAAACTGATGCAACACTGGAAGTACTCATTGATCTATGTGACCATCTGGAAGAAATCTATATTTGTGCCCATTCCAGAGAAACGTGACCCAATAGAAAGCAGAAATTATCTAACTTCATCGTTAATATCACATTCAATATCACGGACTACTAAAGTGGACATTTTTGGTCACTGCCGCTAAATCTATTACAGTTGTCTCAAGTACAATTTTGCTGAAGAGAATTCAAAAATAGTTACAATAGTACATGACAGGGAGCTACCCGAAATTTAAGTTGGGTTCAAAACATGGAACAAGAGCTATCATTGCTAATGTCAGATGGGTCTTATCTGAAAGTAGAGAATTCTAGAAATATGTTTACTTGTGTTTTATTGACTATGTAAAGGCATTTGACTATGTAGATTATAACAAACTAAAAATAACTTTGTTGTGCTCATGAGGAACTTGTACATGGTCTAAGAGGCAGCTGTTCAACTAAACATGGGGATACCATGTGGTTTAATATCAGGAAAGGTTTGCACCAGGACTGCCTCCTTTCACCATGCTTATTAAATCTCTATGTTTAACAAATAATCTGAGAAGCTAGGCTTTATGAAGAACATGGCATCAGAATTGGAGGAAGACTCATTAACAATCTGAAATATGCAGATTATACAACCTTCTTGCTGAAAGCAAAAAGGACTTCAAACACTTATTGATGAAAACCAAAAACCAAAGCCTTCAGTATAAGTTGCACTTGAATGTAAAGAAAACAAAAATCCTCACCACTGGACCAATAAATAACATCATGATAAAAGGAGCAAAGATTGAAGTTGTCAAAGACTTCATTTTGCTTGGATCCACAATCAACACTCATGGAAGCAGCAGTCAAGAAATCAATTAATGTATTGCATTGGACAAATCTGCTGCACAAGACCTCTTTAAAGTGTTAAAGAGCAAAGACGTCACTTTGAGGACCAAGGTGTGCCTGGTCCAAGCCATGGTATTTTCAGTTACATCATATGCATGTGAAAACTGAACCATGAGTAAGGAAAATCATATTGATGCATTTTAATTATGGTGTTGGCAAAGAATATTGAAAGTTCCACAAACTGACCGAAGAACATACAAGTCCATGTTAGAATAAGTATAGCCAGAGTACTCCTTGGAGGTCAGGATAGTGAAGACTTTATCTCACATAATTTGAACATCTTGTCAATAGGAAGCTGTCCCTAGAAAATGACATCATGCTTGGTAAAATAGAAGGTCAACAGAAAAAGAGGAAGACCCCCGTTGAGATGGATTTACACAGTGGCTGTAACAATGGGATCAAACAACATGTGTGTGAGGAGGATGCAGGAAAGGGCAACGTTTCGTTCAGTGGTCCATAGGGTCATAACTGAGTTATAACTGACTCAATTGTTGTTGCTAAGTGCTGGCAAGTCTGTTCTGATTTATAGTGACCCTGTAGGGTTTCCAAGGAGCAACTGGTGAGTTTGAACTGCCAACCTTGTGGTTCAAACCAACCTTGCAGTCCAGTGCATTAGCCCACAGTGCCACACCAGGACTCTACTGTCTCAATGGTGCCTAACAAAAACAACAAGCTAGCTTAAGATGGAGTAAAATATCATAAGCAGGTCTTACATTTAGAAGTGATGGATCTTGGTAAAAGATGTGCCTCTTGCCCTTGGCTTCTCATCTTGGAAGGGGCCTCCCCCAGGTTGACCAGTTACTAGTTGCTGCTTGGTGGGCTCTGACGCATGACAAACTCACATGAGTCCAGGCATATCTGTTGTCCATTGGGTTCTCAATGGCTGGATTTACAGAAGTAGAACACCAGGCCTTCCTTTGGTGATTCTGGGTAGATTCAAACCTGCAACCTTCAATTAATAGCCAAGTTCACTAACTGTTCATACCACCCAGACTCCTCCCTCTGGTAGAAGGACACCCCCAGGCCCACTGCAACTGTCCAAGACCTAATCTGCCCTAGTCAGGTCCTGAGGCCCCAAAACTGTCCCTCCAGCATTTCCTTATCTAGAATCGCATCCACAGGTTGTCAAGATCTGATCAATAGGTTTCACTTAAGGTGTTTAAGAATGCTAGCAGTTCACTCAGCTAGCATGGGAGTATTTCCATTTTGACAGAGAATGATTATCTGAGGCCAAAAGGGGAACCAGGGCCAAAAGTCCACATCTTTAAAAACCAGGAAGGAGAGGCCATAAGATTTGAGCCTGGGATTTCAAAAAAGCCCATGTCTCTGCAGAGCAGCTACCTGCACTAATTGTTGCTGGGTCTAGATCCCCCGGTTCTCTTTGTCCTGACCCTTGGCCCACATCCCAGCTCTCAGCTTTCTCCACTTGTTTGCTCTTGGTTTTGGCAATCTACTTTCCTCCTGGCTCCCTGTCCTTTGCTGGCTTTGGCCTCTTCTAAGATTCATGATTCATTCGACATTCATTGGGAACCTTCTCTGCCAGGCAGACACTATCCTAGGCTCTTTTTCAAATATCTTATGTTTAACCTTCACAAAGGGTCTGTGAGATATTGGGGACTCCTCTTACAAATGAGCGTAAATGTTACTTTGCCCCATCACAGACTACTAAAGTGGACATTTTTGGTCACTGCCGCTAAATCTATTAGAGTTGTCTCAACAACTAAGGACTTATACCAAATACTGGAATTTTAAGGTTGTGACTTAGCAACACTGTGAAAAGCTGTTGGTAGAACATTCTTGGGTAATGAATTGTTGTTGTTAAGTACCATCAAGTTATTTCTGACTCATAGCAACCCTGTATAGGGTTTCCAAGGAGCTGTCGGCAACCTTGAACCACCAGCCTTGCAGTTCAAACCATTTTGCAGTCCAGCGTATTAACCAGCAGCATCACACCAGGACAGATCTCCCTTATATCCTTTTGCATGGTACCATATTATAAGCTCCACCCACTTTCTAAGGGTGACTGCTGGCATGTGATAAAGAGAGATGAAGGAAATTCGCCTTCAGAATAAGACTACTTATTGCTTTGGAAAATGGCAGCCATTTCTGTTTTGCAGGTAGGGATGATGGGAGCCTGGCCCAGGCCCTCAGCATCATTTGTGCTGCAAGCTTCATGCCCTTCTGGAGATGCTGACAGTCCAGCTAGTCCCAGTCTTCTCAGTAGCAGCAACCTGTAGTACTGATGGGATGGTTGTCTCCTAAAAAAACTGCTTAACTTCATTCATGCATGCTTCTTTAAGAAGTGGTTACGGGACTTAAGTGAGAGTGCTTAGAAGGTTCACTGGTCTTTGGGTGGCATAGGAAGGTTCAGGACCATTGTTTACACAGAGAGGGGACTTCAAAAAGTTCATGGAAAATGGAAATTAAAATTAATGGATTATTTCTATGAAATTTTGCACAATTTTCAGTTGCTTTTGTCTTTAAAGACCTTGTTGTTGTTGTTGTCAGGTGCCATTGAGTCGGAACTGACTCATAGCGATCCTATGCACAGCAGAACGAAACAATGTCCGATCCTGGGCCAACCCCACCATCGCTGCCACACTTGACGCCATCAATGATGCCACCTGGCTGATCCATCTCTTTGGGGGTCTTCCTCTTTTTCTCTGACCCTCCATCTTACCCAGCATGACATCCTTCTCCAGCGACTGTTCCCTCCTGACATGTCCAAAGTATGAGAGACGAAGCTTAGCCATCCTGGCCTTCAAGGAGCACTCTGGCTGCACTTCTTCCAAAATGGTTCTTTTGGCAGTCCATGGCACTTTCAGTATTCTCCTCCAACACCACAACTCAAAGGCATCAATTCTTCTACGATCTTCCTTATTCACTGTCCAGCTTTCACATCCATACGAGGCTATTGAAAATACCATGGCTTGGGTCAGGCGCACCTTAGTCCTCAAGCTGACATCTCTACTCTTCAACACTTTAAAAAGTTCCTGTGCAGCAGATTTGCCCAGTGCAATATGTCATCTGATCTCTTGACTGCTGCTTCCACGAGTGTTGATAGTTGATCCAAGAAGAATGAAGTCCTTGACAACTTCAATCTTTTCTCCGTTGATAAGAATGTTATTTACTGGTCCAGTGGTGATGATTTTTGTTTTTCTGACATTGAAGGCTGTGTTCTTTGATGTTCATTAGTAAGTGTTTTAAGTCCTCTTCACTTTCAGCAAGCAAGGTTGTATCATCTGCATTTCGCAGGTTGTTAATGAGTCTTCCTCCAATCCTGATGCCACGTTTTTCTTCATAGAACCCAGCATCTCGTATTATTTGCTCAGCATACAGGTTGAATAAGTATGGTGAAAGAACACAACCTTGTTGCACACCTTTCCCAATTTTAAAACATTCAGTGTTCCCATGCTTTGTTCGAACAACCTTAGCAGCTGCTAAAATCTGACTGTGAACATAAGTGCACTTTTATTCTCCGAATCTTGCTTCCTGCTTCTGCCCACTGAAGCCAGAATGATCTTTTCAACCCTTATTACGTCACCTTCCTACTTAACGCCCCCTATTGGAGTCCTGGAATCCTGGTGTAGTGCTGTGGGTTAATGAGCTGGACTGTAAGGTCGGTCTGAACCGCAAGGTCGGCAGTTAAAGCTCACCAACTGCTCCTCAGAAACTCTATACAGGGTCACTATGGGTAGGAACCAACTCAACAGCACTTAAAACAACAACAACAACAACAGCAATAGAGCCTGGAGTCCTGGTGTGGTGCTGTGGGTTAATGCGCTGGGTTGCAAAGCAGTTTGAACCACAAAATCAGTAGTTAAAAATTTAACTCTATACAGGGTCGCTATGGGTAGGAACTGACTCAACAGCACTTAACGACAATGACCTGGTGTGGTGCTATATGTTAAAGCACTGGGCCACAAGGTCAGTTTGAACTATAAGGTCAGCGGTTCAAACCTACCAGCTGCTCCTCAGAAACCCTATACAGGGTTGCTATGAATCGGAACTGGCTTGACGACACTTAACAGCAACAACAACAATGGCCTGGTATGGCGCTGTAGGATAAGTACTGGACCGCAGAGTCAGTTTGAACTGCAAGGTTCATACCCACCAGCTGGCCTTCAGAAATCCTGCACAGGGTCGCTATGAGTCAGAAACTACTAGAAGACACTTAACAACAACAACAACAGTGGTTGTTGGTCTTAGGGTAAAGGCCAAAATCTTCATCCTTCTGGACAGCTACATCTTAAAGTACAATCTCCTTGTCCTCTGCTTTCTGTGGTCTGGATTCAGTGGCCTGCTTTCCATCTCTAGTACTCACTGTAATCCCTCAACTACTACAACTTGGAATCAACTTCCCTTAGACTCCTAGATTCTCAAGCATCACATTTTTCCGGAAACCTTTCTGCCTTCTCTGAGCAGGGACATCCCTCTGTTTTATGTGCTCAGAGAACCATCTTCCTCTCTTTCATATAATTAGTACAATTACAATTTACATTTGCTTGTGTGACCATTTAATTTTTATTCATCTCCACCGTCAGATTTGTTTCACTTATCTATTGCTATATAGCATCCACCTCTATAGCTTAATGGCATAAAGGACAACCGTTTGATTCTGCTCATGATTTGGTGGGTCTGGAATTCAGGCAGAGGAGAGCAGAACTCTTCTCTGTACCTCCGTGACAAAGGGCTTCAGCTGGGCTCACTCACACTGCAGGAGCTGGCTGGGCTGGCTCAGACTGGGGCTGCATGTCTGCATCCTCAGTTCTGGCTGGCTGTGTCTGGGTTCCTTCATCCTGGGCCACATCAAGTCTTCGGGGTTGTCTAAATATGCTGAAATATCCAATACGTGGGCTGGGTATGGTCAAAAGAGCGGAGATTGGCCAGGTCATCTCTCTCTTGCCACATTGTCTCTTGAGAGTTTCAGGTAGTCAGACTTATTACATGATGGCTGGCTTTCCCCAGAGTGTAACTTCCAAGAGAGTAAGAAGCGAACCTGCTGTTTCTAACCTATCTGGGTAGTCGAGTGACATCATTTTCACATCATTCTATTCACAGAGTCACCCTGAGTTCAAGGGGTGCCCACAGAGGAATAAATACTAGAAGACACATTCATTAAGGAACATCTTTGAAGATGAGCTAGAAAACTAAAAGCCAACTATGAGGGAAGGACCACAGTTTGTCCCTTATCTGTTTTTATCCGTATTTCCAGAGCCTCACCCAGTGTCTGACACATAGAAGGCACTCAGTAAATATAGGGTGAGTAAATGAACAAATGTAAGCATGAAATAATTGTCATGGACTAAGATTTGAGAGCTTGCGAAGATGACAAATTCCTAGAAAGCAGGGGAAAAAACTGTTCACTACTGGTCACTATTGTTAAGTACCACTGAGTCAGTTTCAATTCACAGCAACCACGGATGGTGTTTAAAAGCAGCAGCTGATAGGTTGGAAATGCCAACCCTATGGCTAGGAGTCCAGTGTTTATCCTACAGCATTACACCAGGAATCCTAATAGACATCCATTCTTTCAAGCATGTGGTTGTTGTTAGGTGTCATCGAATCGGTACCGACTCATAGCGACCCTATGCACAACAGAACGAAACACTGCCAGATCCTGGGCCAACCTCACAATTGTTGCCACACTTGAGCCCACTGATGCTGCCACTTTGCCAATCCATCTCACTGGGGTTCTTCCTCTTTTTCTCTGACCCTCCACCCTACCAAACATGATATCTTTCTCCAGCGACCAGTCCCTCCTAACAATATGGCTGAAGTATGAGAGACGAAG
>NW_006408794.1:3074320-3081086 GCF_000296735.1 Chrysochloris asiatica
TATTCTCCTCCAACACCATAACTCAAAAGTATCAATTCTTCTACAGTCTTCCTTATTCACTGTCCAGGTTATTGAAGATGCCATGATTTGGGTCAGGCGCACCTTAGTCCTCCAGCTGACATCTTTGCTCTTCAACACTTTCAAAAGGTCTTGTGCAGCCGATGCCTAATGTAATATGTTGTTTGATTTCTTGACTTCTGCTTCCATGAGTGTTAATCCAAGAAGAATGAAGTCCTTGACAACTTCAGTCTTCTCTCTGTTGATAAGAATGCTGTTTAGTGGTGAGGATTTTTGTTTCCTTTATATTGAGATGCAGTCCATACTGAAGGCTGTGCCTTTTGATCTTCATCAGTAAATATTTTAAGTCCTCTTCACTTTCAGCCAGCAAGCTTGTATCACCTGCATATCGTAGATTGTTAATGAATCTTTCTCCAATCCTGATGCCGTGTTTTTCTTTAGATAACCCAACTTCTCGGATTATTTCTTTAGAAAACCAAACTTCTCGGATTATATACAGGTTGAATAAGTATAGTGAAAGAATACAACCCTGTGACACACCTCCCTTAATTTTAAACCATTCAGTGTTCCCATGCTCTGTTTGAACAACTGCCTCTTGGTCCATGTACAGATCCCTCATGAGTACAATTAAGTGTTCCAGAATACTCATACTTTGCAATGTTGTCCATAGTTTGTCATGATCCACACAATCTAAAGCCTTTGCGTAGTCAATAAAGCATAGGTAAACATCTTTCTGGTATTCTCTGCTCTCCGCCAAGATCCATTGGACAACAGCAATGATATCCCTCATTCCACAGCCTCTTCTGAATCTGGCATGAACCTCTGGAAGTTCTCTGTCAGTATATGCTTGCAGCCGTTTCTGTATTACCTTTAGTAAAACTTTACTCGTAGAATTAATGAAATGAGGACCTAACTCACTTTGTGAGGTCCTGAGTATTGCAAATGGTTAACACACTTGGCTATTAACTAAAAGAGTGGTGGTTCGAGTTCAGCTAGAGGAACCTTGAAAGAAAGGACTGGTGACCTACTTCTGAAAAAGCAGCCATTAAAATACCCTATGGACAATCAGTGACATGAAACAAAATGTATATGAATTGCTCAATGGAAAACGAAATTGCTCAGCAAACCTTAACCCAATTCACTGTTGTTGTTGTTACATGCTGTTAAGTCTGTTCCAATTCACAGCAACCATGAATAGAGTTTCCAAGAAGTAACTGGTGGGTTTGAACCGCCAACCTTTTTTGGTTAGCAGTCCAGTACTTATCCTACAGCACCACACCCGGACTCCAATTCATAACATTAAAAAAAGAAACAAAACTCTACAGAGCACACTTTCTACGCTGACACACATGATCTCCAAGAGTCTAAACCAATTTGATGGCAATTGGTTAATTCACTTTTAAAAAAAAAAACATTATTTATTTTGTTGCTAATGTTACTCAGCAAAACATACAGCAATTCAACTGTTTCTCCATGGACAATTAAATTCTGTGACCTTGATTACATTGTTCAAGTTGTATAGCCTTCCTCAGCCTCCTTTTCAGAGTTGATCCTATGCCATTCACATAAACTCATTGTCCCCTAAGGTTTCTCTCTGATTGTTCAAGTTTCTGTTTTAATTTACTTATAATCTCAAACTTGTACTTTAAGGAGTTCATATCAGATGTTAGGCAGTAGTCTCTACCGGAACAAGTTGATATTGCACATTGGTTCCATTACCCATTTTAGATATCCAAATGAATTGAATTTAGAGAAGGATAACTTAGAAATGAGAAATTTATCAGTAATGCATACTGTCTAATGGAAAGCAGTAGTGAACTGAAGATCAACAATGGAAAGAAGATCCTGGGATTGGAAAATCCTAAACACCAAACTCACTGTCATCAAATCATTTCAGACTCATCGTGACCCTACAAGGTTTCTGAGACTATAAAATTTGATGGGAACAGTCAGACAGTCTTTCCCAAGGAGTGGCTATGGTGGGTTTGAACTACTGACCTGTGGCTAGCAGACCAATGTCTCACCCTCAGTGCCACCAGGGTTTCTGTAGGATTGCAAAAGCATCCAGAATTCTCAAAGGGCTCTCAAAGTGTTCCCTTACTACATCTTTTCAACATAATAATAATCTCTTTTCTGACAAAATGTTCCCATGAACCTATTTGGAGAGCATTTTTACTATAGGAAGCTTTTTGATTATTGAAGTGAAAATTAATTGGAAAATGGGATTTATATTATATAAATATTTTTAAGTTCATGTCATTTATTTGAGAACAAATGCTTTCAGACAAGGGATGAAATATATGATCGATGCTAGAAGCATGTGGGAAATCAAACATTGTCAAACCAGAGACAAAACTCAGCCTGCAGTTTTTCTTGGTTGTTGTTGTTGTTAAGTGCCGTCGAGTCGGTTCCGACCCATAGCGACCCTGTACAGGGTTTCCGAGGGTGTAAATCCTTACGGGAGTAGAAAGCCTCATCTTTCTCCCGCGGAGCGGCTGGTAGTCTCGAACCGCTGACCTTAAGGTTCGCAGCCCGATTCGTAACCACTACGCTACCAGAGCTCCTTAGTGGTAGTGGTTATGTGCCGTGGTGTCAGTTCTGACTCAGCAACCCTGTATGGAATTTCCAAAGCTCTAAATCTTTACAGGAGCAGAAAGCCTCATCTTTCTCCCAGGAACCTGCTGGTAGTTTCGAACTGCTGACCTTGAGGTACAACTCAAGCTACCAGAGCTTCTTACAGTTCTTCATACGGATACCAGCTTCATTCATTGATTCTGAGCCACAGTGAGTACTGTGACCTTCATTCCTGACTTGGAAAACTCACACAGTTCATTTTTCTTGGGTGACAGTCAGGACTTGGTTTCTATTGATCTCTTTGTGAATTGAATTTAAAAAAAAAAGTCAAAAGATTACATTAGTTACTATCTATGAGACTTAAATTTATTATTGTGAACTTTGAATACACAGAGAACCATGGTTCTGGCTTATGGCTGAGTCTTACAAGGTGGAGAAACCTATGGTGGTTGGGAGCATGAAATGAAATGTGTATGAGAGGGCTTCAAAGAGTTTGTGGAAAAATTGAACAAAAAGGTAACGGAACTTTTTCATGAATTTTTTGAAGTCCCATTATATATCTCCTCAGCACAGTGTCTGGCGCATGGTCACATCTCCTTCTGTGGTAAACTGCAAAGGTCGGCAGTTCCAGCTCACCAGCTGCTCCTTGGAAACCCTGTACAGAGACTCTGTACAGGGTCACTCTGAGTTGGATTCTGACTTGACAGCACTTAGCAGCAACAACAACAACAACAACAACAACATGTATATCTCCTCAGCACAGTGTCTGGCGGCATGGTCACATCTCCTCACATGTTAGCTGCATTCGTGCTACCCTTCCCCATTGTGGCATAAATATATACAGACTCAGGGCCCTCAGGCAAACATTCCAGAAAGAGCATCACTGCTAATCAGCTTCATTCAAACCTCCTACCAAGCCAGATTTAGAGTTGGTGCCCCAGGGCTTGCCCCAGGACATTGATTCATTCTGAGGAAAAAACTAAATAATACTTTTAAAAGTTTATACAATTGTCCCAACATCATCATTCTTCAGCAAACAGCTATTGCTACTCTTCAGCCTCATTTCTTGCAAATGGAGGACTCAGAGACTAAGGTCTAGGGCCTTGCTACTCCAGATTTGTTCCATTGACTTGCAGCTTTGTAAGCATCTGGAAGCTTGCTTGAATAGACTTTCAGGCCCCACTCAAACCTACCAAATAAGAACCTGCATTTTAGCAAGGCCTCCAAGTGATTCAAGGAGCTCTGGTAACGTAGTGGTTATGAGTTGGACTGGTAACCTCAAAGTCAGCAGGTCAAAACTACCAGCAGTTCTGCAGGAAAAAGATGAGGCTTTCTGCTTCTGTAAAGATTTACAGCCTTGGAAACCCCATACAGGGTCACTATGAGTCAGAACCAACATCACGGCACATAACCATCACCACCACCAAGTGATTCATGTTGTTGTTGTTAAGTGAAGTCGAGTCAGTTCCAACCCATAGTGAACCTGTATAGGGTTTTCAAGGAACAGCTGGTGCATTTGAACCACTGACCTTGAGGTTCAAACCGACTTTGCAGCCCATCACATTACCGGGCATTGCCACACCAGCACTCCACAGTATTTTGTGAAGCACTGATCCAAGGCAGGGAGATGGCTGGCCTCTTTTCTGTCTCTCACACCCTCCTTGTGTGAGTTGAACAGACAGCTGGGGATTCTTGCTCTCATGTTGTCTCTGCCTTCTTTGTAAGATAAAATACCCAGATGTCCTGCAGAGACAGGTTTCTTCTTGTGACTGGTCTTGCTTTCTGCAGCCAGCTATTTGGTAATATTTGCGTTTCCATTTCTAAGGAACAGCTCCATTCATTTTTTGTGACTCATCTTTAATACTTGATTATTCCAAATCTTACACTATCCCGAAATCCTTGTTTTACTTTCAAAAATGAATAACTTGTCCCCAGAGGGAAAAGTTATCTTCTGAAATTAAGAGATAATGTATGGAATTTTGTCCACTGTATAGAAAAATCATTCCAAAGAGCAGGCATGTGTGCGTGCACACACACCCCACCCCACCACACCTCCCTTCAGCCACTCTGTAGCCTGAGAAATCCTCCCCTGCTTCAATGGATCACAGAACAGGGAGGCATCAATTTCTGGCCTTTCTAATGCCTTCTTCATCTTCAAAGCTCTCTGCAAACACATGAATGAGCTTTCTAACCAATCATAGGTCACTAGTCAACACCTAATCTAGATTTCCTTTAAAGTGCAAAATCAAAACCGGCTGCAGAAATGAATTTCTGCTTTCAAAGGAATCATAACTCAACAATATTTTTTCTAAACCACCTCTTTGATCTCTATAGCTTTGTGAGCCTTGTCACCCCTTCCTAAGGAGACAGCAGTTCATAGATCCTCATGATCTCCAAATACTGCCCACCTATCTCTTGAGAGTCCTGGTGTCGTACTGTGGGATAATACATTGGACTACAAGGTCAGTTTGAACTGCAAGGTTGACGGTTCAAATTCACCAGCTGCTCCTTTGAAATCCTACACTGGTCACTATGAGTAGAAACTGACTCGACAGTACTTAACAATAAAAACATCCAAACTATGTCAGCATTGTATCTTACTGTGGTGGTAGGCAGGAGTCTAACTTTGCAGTTAGCAGCCCAGTGCTTAGCCGATTGTGCCATTTGGCCTCCTTGGTAACCACCTTGAACTTGTGTTCCTAGTCTCAACATCTCCAGCCTCTTCACCAATCTCTCCCCTCTCCATTCAAGCTGCTCCAGGTTACCTGTGTTGTTGCTGTTGTGATCAGCATTGAATTGATTCTGGCTCATGCTGATTCCATGTATGCACAGTAGAACACACTATGCTCCAGAAGGTTTTCAAGGCTGTGATGTTTTGGAAGGGGATTACCCGGGTTGTTTTCTGAGGCATTGTTTGGTTGGGTTTGAACCACCAATATTTTAGCTAGTGGTCAAGGGCTTAACTGTTAGTACCACCCAAAGGTATCTAGTTTACCAATATCGTATATAAAATACCCTAGAGTCAGATCCCCAAAGTGGTCTGACCAGAATGAAGTGGTTACATTATCATCTTTGTCTTATGTCTTTACCTTTAAATATCACCTGAATCCAACTGCCTTTCGCCATTACCACTATTACCTCCCTGTCTACGGTTCCATCATCTCTCACTGACTTCCTGCTTCAAATCATGTGTCTTTACAGCTTGTTGTCTACACTGATTATCTATATTCTCCCCTGTCCACAATCCTCCAATAGCTTCCCAGAACATTCAGAACAAAATCTCAGAATATTCTAGAAGGGCGTAGAAGATCTGTCCCCTTGTACTCTTGTATTTCATTTTTTACCACTCTCCTCCTCGCTCACTCAGTTCCAGTTACATGCCAACTTCATTCTGTTCACAGGTCGTGGACTGTTCTTACCACCAGAAGCACTTACTGTCAAGTTAATTCTGAGTCATGGTGACCCCTGTGAGCAGTTAGAACTCATCTGTAACGTCTTCATATCAGGACCTTGTGGAAACAGATTGCCAGGTCTTTCTTCAGAAGCACCTCTGAGTGAGTTCAAGTAGCCAACTTTTCAATTAGTAGTCAAGTATTTAACTGTTTGTGCCACTCAGGGACTCCTGAAAGGCTCTTTATTGTTGTCAAGTGCTCCCAAGTCGACTCTGACTCATAGAAACCCTGTATGTGCTTCCAAGGAGCAGTTGTTATTGTTGTTAGGTGCCATTGAGTTAGTACTGACCCTTAGCAACCTTATGCACAGCAGAATGAAACACTGCCCCATCCTAGGCCAACCTCACTACTGTTGCCACACTTGAGTCCATCAATGCGGACATTTAGCCAATCCATCTCGTTGGGGGTCTTCCTCTTTTTCTCTGATCCTCCACCTTACCAAACATGATAACCTTCTCCAGCAACTGGTTCCTCCTGACAATATGTCCAAAGTATGAGAAACAAAGTTTGGCCATCTTGGCCTCTAAAGAGCACTCTGGCTGCACTTCTTCCAAAACGAATCTGTTGGTTCTTTTGGCAGCACATGGCACTTTCAATATTCTCCCCCAACACCATAACTCAAAGGCATCAATTCTTCTGTGGTCTTCCTTATTCACTGTCCAACTTTCACATGCATATGAGGTCATTGAAAATACCATGGCTTGGGTCAGGCACACCTTAAA
>NW_006408794.1:3084596-3085602 GCF_000296735.1 Chrysochloris asiatica
TTATTCTACAGCACCACTCAAAGGCTCCTACCTCCCTTCCAATGCCTCTGACCACTGGATTTCTAGCAGCTGCCCTTTATACCCATTGACCCATTCTTCTGTATGTTTCCATAATGTTCTCAAATCCTATAAGCTATAAGTCAGTATTATACTTTCAAAGTACTTATGTATAATCAGTCATAATTTGAAGTTAGAAATATGTCTACCTTTGTGAGGCTCTATAACATTAACTATAAGTCACTAGAAACCTGTAAGTCATAAGAAAGCTACTTAGAAATCTACATTTAGAATTAGTAACATATGAAGTGTGTAAAGATCACAAATATTCTTAAAGTCATCTTGACCTGGCGTGCTGTGACACAAGAAAAGATAAGTTTAAACAACCTCCCTCATCTCTAACCTTGAAGATAAGATGCATCACTCACCTACTCTCCAATCCTGCAGAAAAGATACAACATATTCACCTTTGATATCACACTGGCCCTTGTCAGGTGGAATCAAAGTGACAAATTCACATATGAACTCTAAATTTCTGATCACTCATTGGGAGAAGACAGAGATGGAACTGAGGTTCTGTTCATCACAGATGACCTTGGACCCTGTGTTCAAGTCATAACTACACCTTCCTCCCAAGACTTCTTGTTAAAGATACAAGCTTTAAGTCTAAAGATTTGGACTTTAACCAATGAATTAACATTGGAATTGTTAATTCTGCTTTTCTTGTTCTAAATGAATATTGTGTGGTCTTACTTGTGTGCCTGACCACAACTACTTTGTAATAAACTAAGGGAGTTTTTGCATGACAGACCTGAATATCTTCTTTATTAGTTTTCTAAGATTAAATCCTACGTTCCCCCCCTTTGTTCTCCATTCCCTACCTTGTTTATTTCTTTATTGCTATCTTCCACTTATGTTGCATTTGTTTGTTTCTTTGGGATCAGGGATTCTGTTTATTCCTGTGTCCCAGGCTTATGGTGGTAGTGGTGGTGGTTGTGTGCCGTGGAGT
>NW_006408794.1:3087242-3089503 GCF_000296735.1 Chrysochloris asiatica
GTTTACCACACATATTTTGGGGAGACACAATTCAAACCTTATCACCCGCTAATTTTTTATTTGCCTTTAGGATCCATATCTTCCTCCTTTCATACATGCTCACTCTGTAGTTAACCCTGGGGAAACTTACATGTCTCTCTATAAAGGAAATCTCAGATTCTACCTTTCTAGTTTGCCAAGATCATTTTAGAGTTTATGTCAATCAAAGCAGTTCTGATCCCATCTCCATTTCTGTCATCTGTAAATATGAGGAAGATGTTATCATCTCATTGGACTCAAGCTGAATCAAAGTGACATGAGCAGAGGTGGGATAGGGCCAAGGAATATCCCAAAGTGAACTGTCAATTTTTTAAAATCAGTGGTTAACCAATCACCTGTTAACCTGTCTGCTCTTTTATCTAGCACAGCACTGTCTAAAGGTACTAACCTGGACTTCCTCTCCCCCATTGATACCTACCTGACCCATTCTCCGTTGCTTAGGATTCACTGATGACTCTGACTTGTGCCCACAGCTTTACTGCTGCCATCTACCCTCTAGAACAGTTTCCCAACTGGTGTTTTTCATCCACTTGTGTACTGTGCACAGATGTAACTCCATATGAGAGGGCTTCAAATAGTTCTTGGGAAAATGGAATTAAAATATCATGGAATTTTTCCAAGAAGTTTTTGAAGACCCACCACTATATATCTAGTCTCTCAAGTCTTAGGGCAGTCAGGCAGGTGAGTCAGGCAGGTGAGGACTGTCTTAAGCAACCAGTAGTTCCAACAAGGATTCCTCTGACTTCAGCCTGAGGAAAGTAGAGTCTAATGATGGCCCCAGTCCTGGCAGGCAGTGAGCAGATGACTGAGCTCAGATTTTGGCACTTCTACCTTATTCACACAGTGTAACCAAGGAGATCCCTGGGCTTCTTGTTCAGAAGCCAGCAACAGAACATGCTGTGGCTCATTGTGGGCCAGGAGCCTGTCTCAGTTACCTAGTGCTGCTATAATCAAAAGTACCACAAGTATTTAAAGAACAGAAATTTGTTTTCACATTGTTCTGGAGACTCAAAGCCCAAATGCAGGGTGTTGGTTCTAGGTGAAGGTCCATCTTTGCCTGTTTCAGATTCTAGTGTTACAATTGTTAGGTGCTGTTGAGCGGGCGCTTACTAATAGTAACCCATGCACAACAGAACAAAATACTATCCGGTCCTATGCTCTTCTCACAATCGTTCCTGTGCTTGAGCCTGTGGCCACCATGGCCAACCCATCTCATTGAGGGTTTTCCCATTAATATCACATGCGGGCAAAATTTTGCTGAAGATAATCAAAAAATGGTTGCATTAGTACATAGACAGGGAGCTTCCAGAAATTCAAGCCAAATTCAGAAGAGGATTGGAATGAGGAATATCATTGACAAAGTCATATGGATCTTGACTGAAAGCAGAGAATACCAGAAAGATATTTACTTGTACTTTATTGACTATGCAAAAGCATTCAACTGTGTGGATTATAATAAACTATTGGGAACATTGCAAAGAATGGGAATTCCAGCATACTTAATGTGTCATGTGAAACCTGTATATGGACTAAGAGTATGCCATTAGAACAAGAGGATATCAAAAGATTTAAATCAGGAAAGGTGTGTGCCAGGGTTGTATCCTTTCACCATATTTATTCAGTCTGTATGCTGAGCAAATAGTACAAGAAGCTGGATTATATCAAGAAGAATGTGGCATTAGGTCTGAAGGAAAACTCATCAACAACCTGTGATATGCAGATAATACAACTTTACTTGCTGTAAGTGAAGAGGTCTTGAAGTGTTTACTGATGAGGATCAACAGCCTTAATATGGATTACACGTCAATGCAAAGAAAATGAAGATCCTAAAGACTGGACCAATAACATCATGATAAAGGGAGGAAAGATTGAAGTTGTCAATGATTAGATTTTACTTGGATTCACAATCAACACTCATGGAAGCAGTAGTCAAGAAATGATGTAATGCATTAGGCAAATCTGCAGAAGATCTCTTTCAATAATTAAAAGAGCAAAGATGTCCGTTTGAGGACTAAGGTGCGCCTGATCCAAGTCGTGACATTTTCAATCGCCTCATGTGCATAGGAATGCTGGACAATGAATAAGGCAAACCAGAGAAGAGTTGATGCTTATTGAATTATGGCATTGGTGAAGGATATTGAATACACTATGGACAGTGAGAAGAACAACAAATCTATTTTGAAAAGTAGTATGGTCGGATTGCTCCTTGAAAGTGGCAATTA
>NW_006408794.1:3090818-3092226 GCF_000296735.1 Chrysochloris asiatica
AAATAGAAGTTTCCACTTTGGCCATGAGGAAGTAACAGAATCCAAACTCATCTTTCTGTTATAACAACTAGAACACTAGAAAAAACATATTAAACAAAACATCTGCAGAAGCACATACTGTTGAATGATGATGCATGGAGGAGATTGTAATCATTGCAATGAAATGATGAGTGTAAAACCGATGTTCTCCAATGTAAACTATATCCCATGATAGTTTGTAAAAACTTTTTTACAAATCTGCAAAATACTCATGATACATATTTTTGGTTTTAGCCATTGGAAAGCAGATAATCTGGATTGTGACCCCTGAGAAAAGGGAACTCATGGAGGTGAGCTATGGAATCCACCTAAATTTCTGCCTGGAAGCAATTTGTGATCCTGGCACAAGTAGAAAAGAAGGGTCAGGTGATCTCAGTGACCTGAGGAGGCAACTCTCAGAGCTTGAAGATAATGAGGTGCCTAAAATTTGTGAGGCAGAGTACTCACAAGGAAAGGAGGAAGTCCTGCAGGTAAAGAGCTTCAGAAATCTGCAAAGGCATTCCTATATAGGGTTGCTATGAGTCAGAATTCACTCCACAGTACTTAATAACAACAGGAAGGAGAGGCCTTGTTAAATACATGGGCAATTAGTCCATTGACTTAGTTGTTAGACTAAACCAGACCTACAGAAAGGACTAATCTAGACCTCTCTTAAAATAGCTTAAAAACAAGGCTGGAAGTGACCAAAAAGGACTGAAAATAACTGCTTACCACAACATAGCTTAATACTTTTTAAAGAAATACAACAAAATCTAGCACTTGGCAAGTTAAAATTCACAATGACTGGAAGAGAATAAAAATATGAAATGGGACATGCAACAAAGGAAGGAAATGTATAACATAAGGTTGAGAAAAATCAGTCGGTAGAAATTAATCTAAAAATTATAGAGAGGAAGGAATGAGCATACAAAGACATAAAATAATTATGGTAATTATATTCAATATGTTCAAGAATGTAATAGAATGCCTGGACTTAATGAGGAAATATAAAAGGCATATAAAACAACTAAAAGAAACCTTTGTTGTCAGGTGCACAGCAAAGCAAAACACTGCCTGGTCCTATGCTATCCTCAGAATTGGTGTTTAGCTTGAGTTCACTGCAGCTCCCACTGTGCCAATCCATGTCATTGAGGGTCGTACTCTTTCTGGCTGACCCTCCACTTTACCTTCTCTAGGAACTGGTCCCTCCTGATAATGTGTCTGAAATACAAGAGACGAAGTCTCACAATCCTGGCTACTAAGGAGCACTCTGGCTGTACTTCCAACACAGATTTGTTTGTTCTTGTGGCAGTCCATAGTACTTTTAATATTCTCCTACAACACCATACTCAAATGCGTAAATTCTTCTATGGTCTTCCTTATTCATTGT
>NW_006408794.1:3092526-3095558 GCF_000296735.1 Chrysochloris asiatica
TTTGGTCTTTGATCTTCATCAATAAGTATTTTAAGTCCTCTTTGATTTCAGCAAACAAGGTTGTATCATTTGCATATTACAGGTTTTTATGAGTCTTCTTACATTCCTAATGCCACATTCTTCTTCATATAATCCATCTTCTTAGTTTATTTGCTCAGTGTACAGATTGAATAAGTATGGTGAAAGAATACAACCCTGGCACACAATTCCCCTGATTTTAAACAATTTACCATCCCCTTGTTTTGTTAGAACAGCAGCCTCTTGGTAAAGGTTCCTCATGAACACAATTAGTGTTCCAGAATACTCATTCTGTGCAATATTGCCCATAACTTGTCATGATTCACATACTTGAAGTCTTTGCATAGTTAATAAAGCACAGGTAAACATCCTTCTGATATTCTTTGCTTTCAGTCAAGATACATCTAACATCAGCAATAATATCTCTCATTCCACTTCCTCTTCTGAAGCTGGCTTGAACATATGGCAGTTTCCCATCAATGTACAGTTGCAGCTGTTTTTAAATTATCTTTAACAAAATTTTACTTGCCTGTGATATTAATAATACTGTTCAGTGATTCTCACAATCTGTTGGGTCACCTCTCTTGGGAATGGGCACAAATATGTTCCTTTTCCAATCAGTTGGCCAGGTAGCTGTCTTCCAATTTTCTTGGCTTAGGTGAGTGCATGCCTCCAGTACTGCATCAGTGTGTTAAAAGATTATAATTTGTATTCCATCAATTTCTGGTGCTTTGTTCTTTGCTAGTGCCTTCAGTGCACCTTGGACTTTTACCTTCAATATCAATTTTTTTTTCAGTGTCAATTTTGGGATGGTTGCACGTCATGTATTTCTTTTTGATACAGTGACTCAGTGTATTCCTTCTGTCTTCTTTTGATGCTTTCTGCATCATTCAATATTTTGCTCATAGAATCTTTCATTATTTGAAGTTAAGGCTTGAATTTTTCTTTCAGTTCTTTCAATTTGAGAAATGCTCTTGATTTTCTAACTCCAGGCTTTTGCACATTTCATTATAATACTTGACTTTGTCTTCTCGAGCTGTCATTTGAAATATTCTGTTCATCTCTTTTACTTCTCATTTCTTCTATTTGCTTTAGCATCTCTTGGCTGGAGAGCAAGTTTTAGTCTCTTTTGACATCCATTTGACTATTTTTTCTTCTTTCTTGTCTTCTTAATGACCTTTTGTTTTCTTTCTATATGATGTTCTTGATGTCATCCCAGAACTCTTCTCGTCTTCTGACGTCTAATGCATCAAATCTGTTCTTGAGATGATCTCTAAATTCAGGTAGTATATGTTCAGCATCATATTTTGGCTCTCATGGACTTATTTTAATGATCTTCAGCTTCAGGCTGAACTTGAACATGAGCAAATTGATGGTAAGTTCCACACAATCTGCTCGTAGCTTTGTTTTGGCAGATGGTATGGTGCTCTTCCACCATCTCTTCCCACAGATGTAGCCAATTTGGTTTCTGTGTATCCTTTCTGGTGAGGTCCATGTGTACAATTGTGTTTTACATTGTTTAAAAAAAGTATTTGAAGTGAGCAAGTTATTGGTCTTGCAAAGTTCTATCATGTGATCTCCAACATCATTTCTATCACCAACACCATATTTTCCAAATGCTGACCCTTCACATTCCAGTCACTAGTAATGATCAATACATCTTGATTGCATGTTTGATAAATTTCAGTCTGAAGAAATTGGTAGAATTCTTCAGTTTCATCATCACTGGTTTTAGTGGTTGGTGTGTAAATTTGAATAATGGTGGTATGAACTGGTCTTCCTTGTAGTCATATGGATATTATCCTATCACAGAAAGCATTATACTTCAAGTTAGATCTTGGAATGTTCTTTTTGATGATGAATGTGACACAATTCCCTTTAATTTGTCATTCCTAGCATAGTAAACCAAGTAAATATCAGATTCAGAGTGGTCAATACCAATCCATTTCAGCTCACTAATGCCTAGGATATAGATCTTTATGCATTTAACTTCATTTGCGGCACCTTCTAATTTTTATAGATTCATACTTCGTACATTCCATGTTCCAATTATGAATGATTGTTTACAGCTATTTCTCCTCATTTTGAGTTGTGCTCATCAACAAATGAAGGTCCCCAAAATTTTGCTCCATTTGCATCATAACAGTCAAGTCTACTTTGAAGGGGCAGCTCTTCTCTAGTTGTCTTTTGAGTACCTTCCAATATGAGTCCTCATCTTCTGGCACTATATCTGACAATATTCTGGTGTTATTCATCATGTTTCAGTATATGATATTCTGGTGCTCTCTGACAATGTTCCACTACTTTTCATAAGGTTTTCAGTAGCTAAATACTCAGAAGTAGTCCGCCTTTCCTTCTTCATAGTCTGTTTTAGTCTGGAAGCTCAGCTGAAACCTGTCTACCATGGTTGTACCCTGCTGATTGTTTTAATATCGTTGGAATAGCTTCCAGTATCACTCCAACAGTCAAGCCACCACAGTACAACAAACTGACACACGAGTGCTGTAATGAAAACTCTAGAGATGCAAAAATGAAATGAAAAATTATTAAATGGTATCAATAGGTTAGACATTGCAGAAGGAAATATCAATAAGCTAGAATATATAGCAAAATAGTTCATCGAAAATAATGCATAGAGGGAAACACGGCTTTGAAAAATGAATAGAGAGACTCAGTGAACAAAGAAAGGAACAACATTGCATGGTCTAACAAACAGCTGTTAAAAGGAGTCCTGGTGTGGCACTGGGTTAAAGCGCCAGACTGAAAAGTCGTTTGAACTGCAAGGTCGGTGGTTCAAGTTCACCAGCTGCTCCTCAGAATCCCTACTATACAGGGTTGCTATGGGTTGGAACAGACTCGACGGCACTTCACAACAACACAACAACAAGTGTGGCGCTATGGGTTAATCCGTTGGACTGCAAAGTTATTTTGAAACTCACCAGCTGCTCCTCAGAAACTCTGTACAGGGTCTCTATGGTTCATCAGAACCAACCTGATGGCACTTAACAACAACA
>NW_006408794.1:3096598-3097357 GCF_000296735.1 Chrysochloris asiatica
ATACCATAATGAAAATGCTTATAAACATTTTTTTAAAAGCCAAATACCTAAAATCTGACCAACAACCAAAAAGCCAAAACATATTCATCAAATGGCTAAAATTTAAAAGACTACCAGTACCAAGTATTGATAAGGAGGTGGGACAACTGGAACTCTCATTTCTTATTTGTGGAAAATTGAGTGGACAATACTTGAAAATCATGTTAGCACTTTCTTATAAAATTAATTCTTTTTACATAATCCAACAGTTCCAATTCTAGATAGAAAATTCCAATTCTGGGGAAAATTACAATTTGTACAAAAGCTCATAACAGCTCTATTCATAATAGCCACAAACCTGAAAATAATACCACTCAAATGACCATAAGTTTAGATGTATGAAAAGAAAAATGGAAGCATATTCATATAATGAAATGTTTCACAGCAATATAAAGAAATGCATAACTGAGCCATCCAATAGTATGAGTCTCAAAAATATCATCTGAACAAAAGAAGCCAAACACTGTATCATATATACCTAATAAATTTAATTTATATGAAACTCTAAGAGAGACACATATCATCTATAGTGGTAGAAAATAAAACAGAGGTTGCCTGAGATCAAGGATGAAGAGTATTTTCCATGAAGAGGCATAATGGAATTTTAAAGTGTGTAGAAGTAACCTGCAGCTTGAGTATGTCAGCAATTTGTTATTGTTGTTAGGTGCCATCGAGTTGAAGTTTGGCCATCTTGGCCTCTAAGGAGCACTCTGGCTGCAT
>NW_006408794.1:3098697-3114593 GCF_000296735.1 Chrysochloris asiatica
TGTCCAATGTGTATACGGATGCATACATATACACCTAGAAAAAAATGAACCAAAAGGGAAAAGCCTCACATGTTTAACTACTTTTTAGATTTTTAAATTTCTTAGAGACCTTTTAGTGTACCTTAGACAGAACTGAAGATTTGCCTCTTCGTTTTCTCACAGCAATGGAATGGCTCCAGTAGAAGTTGCAGAGATGTGCATCTAGACTTCAATTCTGATTGTATTGTTTATGAAGAGTTACTTAACTTTATCAGGCCTCAGTTTCTGCATCAGAATGATGTTAAACCTGCACGGCACTGCTATTTTGTAAGTAAATCCTATTTTTATTATTGTTTCTTTAAAGAATGAATGACACAACACTGTGTTAATTGTGTGACCTGATTATTAAGTAATATGTTTTTAGAAACCCTAATGTAGCCAGCTGAGTCAGAGTTTTCTATTAAGAACAGCTGAAGGCAACCTAGTGGACACACATGGCCTGAATTACCTTAACTCAATTAAACTCTTGGGTCAACCTCTGGAAGAAATGTACATCCCAGAACGTGGCATAACCAAACTGCGTATTTCCATTCTCATGTTGCTTACGTTTAGAAGAAGGAAACCCATAATACAGATTTTTTTTTTTTTTTGAAGAATAATTCTAGGTATGGAAAGGTACAAAGGATCAAATGAAGCATTAAAGATGGCTGTGGAAGGGTGATAATGAAGCTAGAGTGGTCAGGGGGTGTACTAAGAAGTTAATTCCAAACCAAGCCCTGAATGAAAGAAAAGAAAGAGTCCGTCATGCAAAAAGCTGAAAGAAGAACATTCTAAGCAGAGGGTACAAGTTGCCTTGTATTAGTGTTCTAGTTCTTCCTTAAAAAAGTACCACAAACTGAAGTTTTTAAGAACAGATATTTATTCTCTGATAGTTCTGGAGACTGAATCTGAAATCAGGGCATTGGTCAGGTTGATTTCTTCTGAGGACTTTAAGGGAGAATCTGTTCATGCCATTCTAGCTTTTGGTGATGGCTGGCAGTCCTAGGCGTTCTTGGCTTGTAGATGCCTTACTTCAATCTTATGTCTTTGTCGTCATATGGTCATCTTCCCTCTGTGTCTCACCATCCCTGTGTCTCTTCTGTTTTATGAGGACACTGATCATGTTAATGTAACTGGTAACATCTTCAAAGACCCTATTTCCAAACAAGGTCACATTCTCAAGTACAAGGGCTTAGGACTTCAACATATCTTTTGGGGTACACAACTCAATCCGTAATAGACTCTTAAGTATTGTGTTCAAGGTATGGTTGGAATGACCAATTCATCCTGGTTTTCCTGGGATTTTCCAAGTTTTAGAACTTAAAGGCTAAAAAAACCCCCCTCCATTCCTGTGTTCTCACAACGCTGGGAAAATCATTATGACTAGAAAGCTAAAACTTATAAGAAAAGCAATAAGGTCCCAATAGATAAATAGAATAAATACAAATATTCTGAAAAATTATTTCATATAAAATAAAATAACAAATGTATGGAAAATATTTATACTCACTGTTAACTCAAAAAATAAAAAAACAAGCATTTAAAAGATATAACTATATACTTATTATATATTGAATATTAGAAAATTAAATGCAAATATTAATATAATACAACTGACACACTTATAGATTGCTGGCGACTTTATAAATTAAAACATTGTCTAACAACATGCATTAAGAAGTCATAATTAGATTGTTGGCGAATTTATAAATTACAACATTGTCTAACAACATGCATTAAGAAGTCATAAAATATAATTCGACATAGTCATCCAGTGGTATAGTCCAATACAGGAATGTATGTGAGGTATTCTTTGCTGTATTATCTAAATTATAGTAAAATTAGCAAAACACAAAGATTGAAATGTTGCACTGGTATTCATAAGATTTTTAGTGGTTAATTCCTCAGGAGTGGACCACTGATTCTTTCTTTCTAGTTGGTTCTTTGGAGTTCTGGTATGGCACTGTGAATGTCAGAAAAGACTCTGAAACTTTTGCTAGAACATAGAGTAGCTAAAGCAAAAGGAGGAAATGATGAAGCAAAAGAGCTGGACAGAAACTTTCAAAGGAAAGCTTGAGAAGACAAAGTTAAGTATAATTATGAAATGTCCAAAGACATGAAAGAACTAAAGAAAAAATTCAAGCTAAAAGATGCAATATGGAAAGAGTCTATGGGCAAAATATTGAAAAATGCCTAAAACTTAAAAAAAAAAAAAAAAAAAAGATATAGAATACAGAGTCTAAGTACCAGAAAAAAAGAGAGAGCGAGAGAAAGAAAATTTGAGAAGGTAGCACATGATCAAGAACCGATGGTATCGAAGGAAGAATTCCAAACTACACTGAAGACATTGGTGAAAAACCTACTTCCAGGAATTAATGAATGTTTCAACAAACTGATGCAGCACTTACCTATGCCAAGAAATTTGGAAGACAGTTACCTGGCCAACCGATTGGAACAGATCTATAATTATGCCCATTCCAAAGAGAGGTCATCCAGCAAAATGCAGATGTTATTGAACAATATCATCAATATCACATGCAAGCAAAATTCTGTGGAAGATAACTAAAAAAATGGTTGAAGCAGTACATCAGTAAGGAGTTGCCAGAAATTCAATCAGGATTCAGAAGAGCATGTGGAATAATGGATATAATTGATTATGTCAGATGGATCTTGACTGAAAGCAGAGAATACCAGAAAGATGTTTATTTGTGTTTTACTGACTAAGAAAAAGCATTCAACTGTATGGATCAACTATGGGTAATATTGTGAACAGTGGGAATTTAACTGTGTTCATGCAGAACCTGAACCTAGACCAAGAGGCAGTCAATAGAGCATAATAAGGAATTTGGATAAGTACCACAAGGCCGAGAGTTCAAACCCACCAGTCAAACCCTACTAAAGAAAGAAGTATAGTGGCTGTAACAGTGATCTCTAATGTAATAATTATGAGGAAGTGGTAGAATCGGGCAGGATTTCATTCTGTTGTGCATTTTCATATCACTATGACTTGGAACTGACAATAACACCTAAGAACAATGAAGTTTGAAAGAGAGGAGATAGATAAACAAATCATTTGTACACCAATGGAATGGAATGTTGTGTTAAGTGCAGTGGAGTCGGTTCTAACTCCTAGTGACCCTGTATAGGGTTTTCAAGGAGTGGCTGGTAAGTTTGAACTGCCGACCTTACAGTTCAAGCCGACCTTGTAGTCCAGTGCTTATCCTACAGTGCCATGCCAGGACTCTTAAATATAATAATTATAGAAAATGTAGAAATATTAAATGCATTTATACTAAAGAGTACAAAATAGAAAATTGTATGTACTCTGTGATTAAAAATTCATGAAAAGGGTGTCTGCCTATCAACTCACATGAAATTGAAAGTGGTTTTCAATTCATGGGATTTTCCTTTTCTTTACCTTCTTCCTCCTTCCATATGTTCCTGAAAGGTCAAGTGTTTTATAATTTAAAAGAAAATCTTTCAAGGGCCTGTTCAGTAACATCTAGTGAGCACACAGAGGAAGAGGGGTTAGAGCTCAGGTAGGCTACACTGAGATCCCAGGTTGTTATATTCCTCCCCTGCACCCAAACAAAAGACACCCCTCTCTTCCATGGCCTGCTTACTCTCAGATTCATTCCTTGTCCCTCCCTCATTCAATTCTACATCATAAGGGGGTCTGTGTCCTGCAAATTACATTTCTCAGGTTCGTTTACCAACCATGCCCACCTAGATTTAGTCAGTGAAAACACTAATGGGAAACTGGAGGATGAGAGAAAGGGAGAAGCCAGGATATTTCTTCCCTCTCTCTTTGTTAAAGTGGCATGTCTGGCAGTGGTTGATCTCTACGGTTTCTGCTCTGGGCAGGCAATCCATCCCCCTTAGTTCCAATTCTTGCCTACCACCTTGATCCTAGTTCTCATTAGGCAGTTTTCAGTATGGTTCTAGTTCCTTCCAGGAGCCTCTAATTCTGATCTCCAGCAGTATTGCCACTTCTCAGGATCCTCCATTTCTGAGGGTGGCAGCAGTTTCCTAATGATTCTAATCACTGGGCTACTAACTTTTCATCCATTCCAGCATACAATGGAGCTTCAAAACATTCATGGAAAAGAGCACTTGAAATATAATGGAATTTTTAAACCAATTTTTTGAAGCCCCTTCATATTTGTAACTAGTACCCCATAAGTGAAGAGGACTTAAAACATTTACTGATGAAGATCAAAGAGCACAGCCTTCAGTATGGATTACAATTCAATGTAAAGAAAACAAAAATCCTCACCACTGGACCATTAAACAACATTCTTATCAATGGAGAAAAGATTGAAATTGTCAAGTACTTCATTCTTCTTGGATCAACTATCAACACTCATGGAAGCAGCAGTCAAGAGATCAAACAACGTATTGCGTTAGGCAAATCTGCTGCACAAGACCTTTCGAAAGTGTTGAAGAGCAAAGATGTCAGCTTGGAGACTAAGGTACAGTGAATGTCAGAAAAGACCCGAGCCATGATATTTTCAATAACCTCATATGCATGCAGAAGCTGGACAGTGAATAAGGAAGACCGAAGAAGAATTGATGCTTTTGAGTTATGGTGTTGGACGAGAATATTGAAAGTGCCATGGGCTGCCAAAAGAACCAATAGATCCATTTGGGAAGAAGTGCAGCCAGAGTGCTCCTTGGAGGCCAAGATGGCCAAACTTTGTCTCTCATTCTTTGGACACATTGTCAGGAGGGACCAGTCGCTGGAGAAGGATATCATGTTTGGTAAGGTGGAGGGTCAGAGAAAAAGAGGAAGACCCCCAACGAGATGGATTGGTCAAGTGGCAACAGCGATGGACTCAAGTGTGGCAACAGTAGTGAGGTTGGCCCTGGATCGGGCAGTGTTTTGTCCTGCTGTGCATAAGGTCGTTATGTGTTGGTACCGACTCAACACCTACCAACAACAACCCCATATCAGTTCCTGCTTGCTTCCTGGAGTCCTGGCGTGGCACCCTAGGATAAATACTCGACCTCAAGATCAATTTGAACCTCAAAGTCGAAAGTTCAAGCTTACCAGCCGTCCTCAGAAACTGTAGGGTCACTATGAGTCGGAACCAACTCCATGGCACTGTAACTACAACAACAACAACCTGGTATGAAGAGGCCTGGTATGGCACTGTAGTATAAGCACTGGACAACAAGGTCAGTTTCAGCTGCAATGGTTGGCGGTTCTAATCCACCAGCCGCTTCTCGGAAACCCTAAACAGGGTGGCTATGTGTTGGAACTGACTTAGCAGCACTAAACAACAACAATCTGATATGAGCTTGGTTTCTGACTAGATTCTGATATTCTCATTCCAGGAACTAAAGATGATAGCATTATAGAAGGACCAGGGTATCCTCACCAATGTACTTTATGAAATGTTGGGTGTTGGTACCTGAATTCCCTGTTATTCAGCTGATTGCTCAAAACAACTTACTAAATTGTTGTTAAGTGCCTTCGAGTTGGTTCTGACTCTTAACAATCCTGCACAGGGCTTCTAAGGAGCTGCTGGTAGGTTTGAATAGCCAACCTTGTGGTTAGCAGCCCAGTGCTTATCCAGTGCACACCAGGACTCTGAATAGCCAATTATTAATTGAGGAGCCCTGGTGGCTTAGTGGGTTACACATTGGGCTACTTATTGTAACGTTAGCAGTTCAAATCCATCAGCAGCTCTGCAGAGAAAATTGAGGTTTTTCTCTTCTCATAAAGAGTTACAGCCTCAGAAACCCTATACAGGTTCACTATGAGTAGATAGCACACATCATCAACAACAATCATTCATTAGCATTGGAGACCCTGGACGATGCAAATGGTGAAGTGTTGAGCTGCTAACTGAAAGGTGGGAAGTTGAACTCTACTCAGAAGTCCTGGGGCAGGACGGCTTGGTGATGTACTTGAGAAAAACCAGTCACTGACAACCCAATATACATGAAGTCGGCATGAGCCAGAGTTGACTGCAAGGCAACCAGTTAGTGGTTAACATTATTGTCTCTCAGGGGCAGGAAGTCAGGCAGTTTTAAAAAACGTATCTTTATTTTTATTTATTGTGAGGATGGAGCAGGACCGGGCAGTGTTTCATTCTGTTGTGTGTAGGGCCTGTATGAGTTAGAACCAACTCGAGGGCACCTAACAACAACAAAATAATATTTTGCTCTTTCATTTTCTGACAATTACATATATTTGTCAGTATTTAGTATAAAAAGAAACATTCTTCTCCCCAACTCCATGCTCAAAGCAGCTCGCCATCCCCCGATCCTTGTGTTCTCTGTAATGGATCCTCTAGTGAAGACATTAATCCAGCCAGTGTGCATTCTCTTAAGGTTCTCATGTGTTTATGTGGTTTTGGAGTTGCTGTACACATACTGATGACTTCAATCGCAAAATGAATCAATACATGGAACAGCAGCCAGATAATTGCATCCTGGATTAAATAAATTATGCAAGATGCAGTGAGTTGGGAAAGCAGGTAATTAAGCTAAACCATACAAGGAGCCAAGATATCCAGTGAAAGAAAAAAAAGATAAATATAAAAATTTTAAAGCTAAGTAAAAGCCCTATAATGTCAAATTTGAGCTCAAACTATTATTATAGGCTGATGATTTTTTTCTGTTAAAAAACTATGACTTTTAACTATGGCCACTGCAAAAGCTTAGAAGCAATGATAAACTGGTGGTAGCAATGATAGTCCCAACACACTGATTTCTGTTGCTAAATGCCATCTCCATGAAGAACAACTAGGACTTTTTGTGGGAATGGCAGTTCTGGAGCAAGAAATATACAAGATGCACCCATGACACCTTGTTATCCTTGAAATCAAAGAAGCTAACAGAGGCTACTACCGATGAAAACACTGATATTAAGAACTAACGTGAAAGGGTTACGTTGCCAAGATAGGACCATTGAAGCATAAAACAAGAAAAAAATTACTTATGAATTAAAGCACACTGAATCTAATAAAACCCATGAGTTGATAATATCAGTTAAAAAATACAATGCAAAACCAAAAATCAAAGACAAAAGCAACCACTTTATTAGTCACCACTGGAAGTAACTAAGGTGTCAGTTTTGTATTCTGAACATTGGTAATTAAAAGGGAAAAAAATTAATAAGCATCCGATCTACCTTTTCAGAGCAATCAAACTTCAGAGAACTATTAAGGGAGAATCCTTTTTTTGTGTTCCTCTGAGGAATTCCAGCTAATAAATGGAGAAAAGAATCAGAAGACCACCATTTTGTCAACCCTAAGATGGAGTATTGGAAGATCATAGAAGAATTGATACTTTAGAGTTATGGTGTTGGAGGAGAATATTGAAAGTGCCATGGGCTGCCAAAAGAACCAATAGATGCATTTTGGAAGAAGTGCAGCCAGAGTGCTCCCTGGAGGCCAGGATGGCCAAACTTCATCTCTCATACTTCGGACATATTGTCAGGAGGGACCAGTCACTGGAGAAGAATATCGTGTTTGGTAAGGTAGAGGGTCAGAGAAAAAGAGGAAGATTCTCAGTAAGATGGATTGGCCAAGTGGCAGCATCAATGGACTCAAGCGTGGCAACAATAGTGAGGTTGGCCCAGGATCAGGCAGTGTTTCATTCTGCTGTGCAAAAGGTCACTATGAGTTGGTACCAACTCGATGATACCTACCAACAAGAGGAACTAACTGATTCAAGCAAGCATCATCAGTGCATGAAACCATTGGATGTATGTTTGAGAAAGAGCTCCATCGTCAGGGTGGTTGTCATCTTCTGAACCCACTGATTAACCTTAGAATTACCAAGTGTGGTAGTTAAATATTTGTATGTATCTTGATGTGATTCACTACAGAGTGCAGGTAGATAGCCATGCACACTACCCTCGAGTCAATTCTGAACCATGATAGAACTGCCCCTTACAGTTTCCAAGGCTGTAAATCTGTATGGAAGCAGACTGCCACATCTTTCCCCAACAGAGTGGCTAGTAGGTTCAAACTGCTGACCTTTGGATCAGCACTGGAGTGGTCTAACCCCCACACCACCCATGCTCCCAAAGTAAACAGCACTACCTATAAAATAGTCCTACCAAAAAAAAAAAGTACATCTGAATCTAATCAAATCTTTAGAACTTTCTTTCAGTTTGGAAAAAATAAGGTGTGTAGAGGAACAAGTTACGTAATGTTATAAGGAAGCCAGTATATTAATTAGCTATAGCCATAATAATCTCATATTAAAAAATGATCCTAAAACTGATCATATTATAATAAGAGAATGTTAAGAGTTCTAGAACTGCTGAGGGTCACAGGGAACACCCTCATTTCAAATCTTCCCTTTAGAAATAAGGAAATTTGGTGGCTGAAAGAAGCACAAGGTGTTGGTGCAGTGAATGGCAGGGTGGGACTAGGACTCAAGTTTTCTTTCTCCTAGTCTGGTCTTCTGTCACAACCTCCCAGTGCTGCTGATATAAGCAAAAGCCAAACAACAACAAAGTATAACCAAGTTGATTCTAACTCAGGACCACCCCATGTGTTGGAGTAGAATGACACCATCGGGTGTTCTTGGCTATAAACTTGATGGAAGCTGATTGACTTTCTTCTGTGGTGCTACTGGGTGAGTTCAAGCTGCCACTGAGGCTAGTAGTCAAGTGCAAACTGACTGCACCACACAAGGGGCTGTTGGTGTAGCCAGAAAACCAAAACCAGACCCACTGCCGTTGAGTTGATTCTGACTCAGCAATCATACAGGGCAGAGTAGAATTGCTCCTCTAGGTTTCCCAGACTGCAAATCTTTATGGGAATAGACAGCCTCATCTTTCTCCCTCACAGTGGCTGATGGGTCCTAACCACTGACCTTCTGATTAGCATCCCAATGCTTAACCCACTGTAACATCAGGGTTCCTTGATGTTGCCAGAAGAGTCCACTAAGCCTCTGCCCTTGGTCTTTCTGCATTCTATCAGTGCTCTCTAGTCTAATGACCTGAATAGCAAAAGTTCTGCTTATATGAGGATAAGTCAAAAAGTATTGTTACAAAATCATAGACCACTTTATTAAGCAAATACATCAAAATGTGAAACTATTGATCCATACACTTTTGAAGATGGTGTTTCCATCTTTTTAACTCTTCCTCCGTCAGCTTGTCATACTATAGGTTCAGACTGCATGGTGCCTTACATGTTGCTGAGATCTGGAAGCTATGCCACAGGTAATTTAAATACCAGCAGGGTCACCCATGGTGGACAAGTTTCAGCTGAGCTTTGAGCTTCTAGACTAAGACAGACTAGGAAGAAGGACAGGCAGACTAGTTCTGAATGGTTAGGCTACTGAAAATGTTATAAATAACAGCAGAATGTTGTCAGATACAGTGCTAGAAGATGAGCCCCTCACATTTGAAGGCACTGAAGAAACAACTGGGGAAGAGCTACCTTCTCAAAATAGAGTTGACCATAATGACATGAATGGAGCATAGCTCCTAAAGAATTCTGTTTTCTTTGGTGTACACCACATCAAACTGGCAGTGCTGTCATACTCAAGGGACTCAAGTTGCGCTCCTTTTCAGAGTTGTTTGAGTTTGGGAAATAAAAGGAAGTCTGAAGGGATAAGATCAGAGCTGTAGGCTGCGTAGGGTAAGGTTTCCCAGTGACATTCTCAAAGAATGAGTAAGTGCATTGTCCAGTTCCTTGGAGCAACTTTCCTGCCTTTTTACTCACCAATGTAGTTTTCAGGTTTCTTAAAACTTCCTTATAAGCCCCCAAGATCGCCCTCTGTCCTACAAAATCTATCAAGATTATCCCTTGTGAATCCCCAAACATAGTAACCATAGCCTTCTAAAATGAGCTCTCTGCTTTGAAATTTCAGCAGAGTTCCTCAAAATCCATTGCTTTGATTGACCACGTTTTCTTATGACAGCATCCTAATGAGACTTAGACAAGTGAGCAAACTTGTCGGCAGCTATCCACTGATCACAGAGACATGCTTAAAAACATTTTGTTTGGAATAGATCTATGCATGCATGACTGAAATTCTAGTAGCAGTACTTTCTAATTTATCCTTATATTAATCTATGTAAAGTACTTCTCTTTGCTAAATGAGAAAAGCAGAAGAAATAAAATACCATGCCAGGGAATTCTATGATGGCTGCCTCTGATCAAATACACGCTCACTCTTCTCCCTGCTGAAATGGCCTCTACATTCTGTGCTTTGCTGAGCTTATGAACACTGGTGGAGGGATATGTCTTCACCCAATAAAACCATCCACCACCATCAAGACACAGCACATATATTTCACAGCTCTCTAAAATTCCGCAGGGAGTATTAAGATCACAGTTTGGGAGTAAAGGCAAGATGCCTGAGAGAGCTGATCAGAGGAGAAAGGAACTGCATGTTAAAACCTTAAAGCAGCCACTTCAAAAATCTTTTTTTTAAAAAAAAAAACTCTCCCAAGTGAAAAAGCAGTTCCTACAGACATGCTGTATGTTGACAAGCTTGGTAGACAAAAAGCAGATGATTTATCAGGAAGCAGAAAAGACGTCACACTGCTTTAGAAGGAAACCTGGTGGTGTGGTTAAATTACACTGGACTTAGTTGAGACCCACACTTCCCTGTAAGTTCAAAGTCCTCTTAAGGCTCTTGTGATTGTTGCCATGACTCTCCTCTGTCTCGTGGCAACCCCATGTGTGCAGAGTAGACCCGTTTCATAGAGTTTTCAAGGTTATGATCTTTCAGAGGGGTGCTAGGCCTTTCCTCTTGACCACTTCTGGGTGGGTTTGAACTGCCAATGTTTCAGCTAGTAGTTGAGTGTTTAATCATTCACACCACCCACAACTACCTTATTTAAAATGCTGTTGTGAGGAAAGAATCTTTCTGGAATGTTGGAGACATTCTTATTCAGGGTCATTTGAGCACTGTATCCTTCCCTCTGTATAACGGCCTTCAAGAAAAAGGCAGCAGGTCCAAATGCGTTTGAACACCCTTAGCATGGATGGATTTGCCAAGTGGCAGCATCGATGGACTCAAGCGTGGCAACAGTAGTGAGGTTGGCCCAGGATCGGGCAGTGTTTCCGTTCTGCTGTGTATAAAGTCACTATGAATCGGTACCGACTCGATGGCCCCTACCAACAACAACAAGCATGCCCAGTGCATAGACTGTGTTCATTTTTCCTGAATGGTGACAAGCCCTGGGGATATGAAGGCTGAGTGCTGTGGGACTCCTCTTGCAGGGGTGGTTTCTTCAGCAACTCCCATTGCCCTGCTACTACCTCTACAAGGTCTGGTCCTCAGCCAGGAGTCCCTGGATGGTGACAATGGCGAATGCGCTCAACGGCTAACTGAAACGTTAGAGTTTGTGTCCATCCAGAGTCACCTTGAAAGAATATCAGCCACTGAAAACCCTTTTGGGCACAGCTCTAGTCTGACACACACAGGGTGGACTTGAGTTGGAATCTACTCAGTAGTAGCAGGAATCCTTGGCTAACTCACTAATGTCACCTAACACTGAATGTGTTTGCATGAGCGCTTGATGATAGTTCTTAGCCTACCTAAAGTTAAGTCATTCCTGAATTGTCTGAATGTTCATTTGTACAATGGGTGTGTGTTACTTTCTGAATCAAGGACAAGAAAATCAAACAGTAAAACTATTGCCAATTTTGGGGGTGCAGAATTGAGTAAAGCTTATCTCTCTCAAGCCAAAGTGTGGTTCAGTTCAGCAAGCATTGGTTGAGCTCCTGAGATATGTGAGATTCTGAGTTGGCTGCTGGGAATTTTGAGGTGTTGCCCTTTGAGAACTTAAATTAAATGAAGTTCTCTCTATATAGACCTGCACTGTTTCATATGTAGCTTTTCAAAAGTGTTCTTTAGTCTTTTTTATCGAAGCACATGATTATAAGAGTTCTAGTGTGATGCTATAGAATAAGCACTCGACCTCAAGGTCAGTTTGAACTACAAGGTCGGCAGTTCAAACCTACAAGCTGGTCCTCTGAAACCCCATACAGGGTGGCTATGAGTCAGAACTGATTCAATAGCACTTAACAATAACACACGAGTATATGTCTGATTGTCTCCCAAACAGAAAAGACTTGAACTTTATGTATTATGTCTTTGGCCAGTTCTGGCTACATACATTTATGGCACTCAGTACCACAAAAGTCAGGAAAAAGTGCTGTTAAAGATAAATTAGACATCACTGGGTGGCATAGACATTTAAGCACGTAACTAGCTCTAATTCTGGCAGTTCAAATCCACCCAGAAGCACCCCAGAAGACAGACCTGAACATCTATTTCCAAAAGATCAGCCACTGTAAATCTTACAGAGCACAGTTCAACTCAGACACACGAGGGTCACTCTGAGTGAGAGTTGGTTCCATGGTAGCTGACAAACAGAAACAATCAGGCTTAAACCTTTCAGTACTGTTAAAGCATTCTCTGAAATTTACCATTCATCTTTATGCTGAGCAAGGCCTATTTTAGATGTAAATATCAGAGCAATAAACTCATCTGTGGAATCACCAAAATTATACAATGTGCAGTTCTGGTTCGTTCTGGATAGTGCCTCAGGTGGCTGGAAGAGACAAGCACAGGCCAGATTTGGGAAGGCTGGAAAGGCTAAGACAGACTCCCCCTGGCATGGAACCTGCTGAGGGTAGGCGGGTGTCTCCAATGAACACAGACACTTTGGGATGCCCAGGAGTCCACCCTTACATGGCTGCCAGTTTTCCGTCCTGACAATGACCTGTACCCAGCTGGATGGGGTCCGGGAAAGTCACGCCAGGCATTTCTGCTTCCCATGGTCCTGTCATCCCAACCCACTAAATCACCACACACTGGGGACTCTCATAGATCTATAAAGCTCCACGCTGGCATGCACTGGATACTTGATTTAGAGTGACTTCCTTAGTTTAGCATGTTTTCAGGGTTCATTCAAGTTGTGGCATGCATCAGACAATGATTTCTCTCTCTGACTACATAATATTCCGTTGTATGTATATGAAATTTGGTTTTTCCCTTCATTTGTTGATAGACATTGTGATTGTTCCATCTTCTGGCTATTGTGAAGAGTGTTGTACATTGGTGTTCAGGTTTCTGTTTATGTTCCTGCCTCCTTCACTTCTTCTGGGTACACACCAAGGACTGAGATTGCTTGCTTATAAAGGAATTCATTTTAAAAATGACAATGCTATGCAGCTATTTGAGGAACTGCCAATCTGTTTTCCCCTGTGGCTGGCCTGTTTTATATTCCTACCAACAATGGATGAAGTATCATTTTCTTCACAGTTTTGCCAAGGTTTTGTTGAATAAGACTATGCAGGCTCCTTATTCATTTCATGGACTCCCCAAAGCAGGTGTTCACTATCCTTTATTCTTGCATTCTGACATTAAGGTTCAACACCATCTGTGGTGTTGCTATATCACCAGTATTTCAGATAGCAGTAGAGTCATCCACGGTGGACAAGTAAGTGTCAGCGTAGCTTCCAGATTAAGACAGACTTGGAAGAAAGGCCTAGTGATGTACTTCCAAAAATTAACCACTGGAAACCTTATGGATCACAAAAGAATATTGTGAGATAGAGTGCTGGAAGATGAGTCCCTTGGGTTGGAAGATGCCTAAAATACACAGCTGCAGCTATGGACTAGCGCAGACCAGAGATTGTGGAAATGCATGAGTCGCCTCCCAAAACATTACTGTGAGCAGTGGCACTTTGAGGATGCTATTATAAGAATCTTTCAGCAGACAGGTTAGTTGTTAAGGCTTATCCAATATATGAAGGGGTTCAAAAGTTTGTTCCATTATCTTTTTTTTTATGTTTTATTTTGAATTATGTGATAGTTTACATGGGAGAACATTAGTTTTACATTCATCCTATCGTATATCATTTCATTGCTATGGTTACAATCCCCTCCATGCATCATCACCCAACCAAAGTGTATACACTACAAGCCTGCCCCCCGGTTGTCAGCACACAGCCCCTCTCCCTCTCTGGGTCTAAAGTCCCCAGCTGCTTCATCTCTCCGTGTCATCGTCTCTGCCTCCATCTCAGGAATCACTGCTTCTCTGGGAAAGGCCCTGCTCTCTGCTCTTCTTCCTTGATGGTCCCAGGGACCTCCGCTCTTAGACTGAAAAGTTAATCACTCCCCTCCTTGCTATAAAACGTCTAGCTTTACATTTCCAACCCTCACAATCAGTCCTGATAACAATTATTCACTATTACATCACAAGAGACCAATCCACATTTCATTTCATCAGCCCCACCTAGACAGATTGGATACTACTCAGTGGAGATTCTCCCTTCCGCCACACCCTCTAGATGTTCCATTATCTTATAATTCTATTTTTCTATCAACTTTTTGAAGCTCTCTGGTACAAGGGTCTAACAAAAATGACAGTGCTATGCAGGTATTTCCTTGCTTTTCAAAAGTTAGCTTTATGCCACTTTGCTTTTAAAAAGACCTACATTTGTACCTGTTTTTGCTAGCAGAAAGAAAGACAAGAGGATTTTTGCTTTTACAAAAAAACAAACAACAAATAGGTGAAAAGCAAAACTAGGGGTTAGCATTTCTAGAAGCAGCAGACAATGAGAGTGGAATCACCACCCTCCTCCCCTGGGAACTATACTTTTCTTTCTTTCTTTTTATTTACTTTATTTTTTATTTTTATTTCTTTCTTTCTACTTAATACAGGTTGTGTATTTATCGTATCATTCCTGATTTTACTATGTGTCAGTGTGACTTTAGGGTTTTGTTATTTGGCATGATTTTGGTACGTGAATTTTGGGATCTGGGAAAATGCTCAGAATTTTTTCCAATATAAATTCATGGTAGTTGCTTCTTTGCTTTACCCCATTTTGACTTAGGAAAGGTCTCACATATACTTCCAGCCAGCAGGGGAACCTGGACACCCTTTTCTCTAGTAAGTGTGCAGGCTAGCACTCACCACCGTACTACTTTTCTTCCATGTGCTTTACACTAGGTTTTCAATAGCTGGTTTTTCAGAGGTAAATCACCAGAGTTTCTTCTAAGGAGCCTCTGGGTGGATTCAAATCTCAAACCGTTCAGTTGTTAGCCCAATGCTTATGTGTTTGCGCTACCCAGGGACTCCTGTTCAAACTAAACTACTGCCACCAAGTCAACTCCAACTCATAGCAGCCCTACAAGGCAGAGACCTGCCCAATACACTTGGTTTCCGAGGCCATCAATCTATATGGAGGCAGACTGTCATCTCTGTCTCCCTTGGAGCGGATGATGGGTTTGAACTACCGATCTTTCAGTTTGCAGCCCAATGTTTAACTCACTGTGCCACCAGAGCTTCTTGTTCCAACTATAAGAAGGTATAATCAAGTCTGTTAGGTACTTATGGGAAATTTTAAATTCTAAACAAAGGTTTCTGGTTGTTGGATTCTGAGCTAAAGTAACATCTACATTACTTTTTATTGTGTTGTGTGTCATATATGTGTTCTATAGTTTTGATATTTATCCTCTGCCTCATTCCAAAAACAGGATTTGAGACAGCTGTCCACCCTGGGTATCTGGACCCACACCAAAAACTCAGTAAAATTTACTGATATTCGCTCTAAAAATGCTATAAGAAGAAATAATTTTTCTGTTCAATGTAGACACTGTGAAAATCTTCCTATTTATGTTGTTAGATTTAAAAACTATAGCTAATGTTATTCTGGAGCCCTCGTGGCATAGTAGGTGACATGTTGGGCTGTTAACCACATGGTCGGCGGTTCATATCCACCAGCTGCTCTATGAGAGAAAGATGAAGCCTTAGAAACTCTATACAGGGTCACTACGAGTCAAAACAGACTTGACAAAACATAACAACAACGCTATTATGGTGGTGGTGGTTATGTGCCGTGGAGTAGGTGCCAACCCATGGCAACCCTATACCAGGTTTC
>NW_006408794.1:3115728-3148057 GCF_000296735.1 Chrysochloris asiatica
TGGATTGGCTAAGTGGCAGCATCGATGGACTCAAGCGTAGCAATAATAGTAAGGTTGGCCCAGGATCGGGCAGTGTTTGGTTCTGCTGTGCATAATGTTGCTATGAGTTGGTACTGACTAAATGGCACCTAACAACACAACAACAACCATAAACTAAACTGGGTAACTCATAAGGCAAATCCTAACATCAAAATTTGACATCTTTTTACAATCCAAAATTTATTTCCACTTTGATTTGTTCCGTTTTGATGTTTATATATTTTAAATTTCACACTGTAGTAGCATTTTTCAATAATATTTGTAATGAAATACTGGGAAAAAATTGGAAACTTTACTCCGGAAAGTAATTCTACTTTTCCTTCCTTGAATATCCTCATAATATCACTATTGTTTTCCTACCTCCCACTCCAACCACACTTATCAGTTCCAGTGCCGATTACTTACTTTGTCTCCACCCCTCAGCAAAACTCATAGAACACAGTTTTAGTAACCACCTAAGAAAGGCAGAATTAGAAAGTAAATGCTTAGTCCATCAAATTTTATAATACCACCAAATAAATTAAAATTTCGAATCTGTGTTTCCACAAGGAAGAAGGTGGAGAGTTGGCTGTTCCACCACCCTCTGCCTCATACCCTGGTGCACTGTGGGTCTTCACAGGGACCCTGGGGGCCAGCCTGAGAGCATACCTGGGAGGTGTACCTGCCCCAGGTAGGCTGGTAAAAGTGTCCTTCACACTACCTAGGAGAGAGGCAATGGGAGAGAGTCCCATTTCAAATGCAAATTATAACTCTGCCCAGGGATTTCACAGTATCACAAGTTTCCTGATTGTTCTGGAAAGTACAGAAGAGAGAACACAGAAAGTGTTTACTGGATCTGTGGCTAAAGATGTCCCCTGCCACCTCAGCCGCTTTGAAAAATGTCAACTGCTTGCTTCAGCTTACAGAATTTAGGAGATGGGACTTGAAATTTTTATCCTTTGAAAAATGTATTCAATGCAAAGTGTTGACAAAGCTGTCAAAAGGCAGAGAGTAAAGTAACTCAGGAGCAGATCATGCTTCGTAATGGCCTAAAAGCCAGGCGTCAGCACAGTGCTCCCCACCTCCAGGCGTTCGTCACGTCCTGACATGGGCAGAAAATAACAATACTTGTGAGGCCTTCTGAGTTGAATGAGGGGCTTTGGTGGCATCCACATGGGGCTTGGGCAAAAACCAATTCTTTATAATGTAATTATGAAAAGAAAAATATTGAATTATATCAAACTTCTAAATGAAATCATTAAAATATATATATAGTGTTGAGAAACTTGCTTTAGAAGATAAAACATTTTTACATCAGGATTTATCCTTGAGCTGGCTATATGTCATTTCTTATTAAGACTTGTCTAATGCTGCTTGTTGAAACATTTCAGTTGGTATTCTGTCAATTCCTGGAGCTGTTTTTCAACATTGCCTTTAGTACAGCTTGGATTTCTTCCTTCAAAACCATCTGTTCTTGATCCTATGCTACCTTGTAAAATGATTGAACATTGACCACTTTTTGGTACAGTGACCCTGTATTCTTTCTCTACTCTTTTGATGTGTCCTGCATCATTCAGTATTTTGCCCATGAATACTTCAACATTTTCTTCAGCTCTTTTAGCTTGAAAAATGGTGGGCATGTTCTTCTCTTTTGGTTTCTAACTCCAGGTCTTTTGCATATTTCATGATAATACTTTACTTTGTCTTCCCTAGCTGTCTTTTGAAATTTTCTGTTTAACTCTTTTACTTCATCATTTCTTTCAGTCGCTTTAGCTTCTCTATATTAAAAGCAAATTTCAGAGTCTCTTTTGATATCCATTTTGATCTTTTCTTTCTTCCTTGTCTTTTTAATGATCTTTTGCTTTCTTTATGTGTGATGTTCTTGATGTCATCCCACAACACATCTCGTCTATGTCATTAGTGTCTAATGCATCAAATCTATTCTTGAGATGATCTCTAAATTAAGGTGGAATATACTTAAGATCATATTTTCGCTCTCATAGACTTGTTTTCATTTTCTTTAGCTTCAACCTGAACTTTCACATGAACAATTGATGGTCTGTTCCTGGCCTTGTTTTGGCTGATGATACTGAGCTTCTTCATCCTTTCTTTCCACAGATGGAGTTGATTTTTATTCTTGTGTATTCCATCTGGTGAGGTTCACATGTATAATTATTTATGTTGTTGAAAAAATGTATTTGCAATGCAAAAGTCCTTGGTCTTGCCATCTCCAGCATTACTTCTATCACCACAGCCAACTACTGAGTCTTCTTCTTTTTTTCCAACTTTTGCATTTCAATGACCAGTAATTATCAATGCATGTTGATTGCATGCTTGATCAATTTCAGATTAAAGAAATCGGTAGAATCTTAAATTTCTTCATCACTGACATTAGTGGTTGCTTTGTAAGTTTGAATAATTGTCTACTAACTGTTCTTCCTTGTAGGTATATGGATGCTGTCCTGTCACATTAGTCATTAGAGGAATGCAGATCAATCCCAAAATAAAATTCCACTTCACACCCACTGCTGTTGCTACTGCTGTGTACCACTGAATAGAGTTTCCTGGGCTGTATATCTTTACAGGAGCAGAAAGCCTCATCTTTCTCCTGCAGAATGGTTGGTGGATTCTAAATGATGTGCTATCAGGGCTCCGCTTTGTCATTGTTGTTGTTAAGTGCCATCGAGTTGATTCCAACTCATAGCAACCCTGAACAGGGTTTCCAAGGAGTAGCTGGTGAGCTTGAACCACCAATCTTTTGGTTCAAACCAATCTGTGGTTATCTTATAGCACCACATCAGCAATTCTACACCTGGGTATATATCCAAAAGACTTGAAATCAGGGACTCAAACAAGTACTGTACATCAATGTTTGCTGCAGCCCAGTAGGCAAAAGACAGAAACAACCATGTGCTCTTCAACAGATGAATGGCTAAACAAAATATGATATACTAAGAAATATTATTTAGACATAAAGGGCAATGAAGTTTTGATACATGATGCAAATTGGATAAACCTGGATAGCATTGTTGTTGTTGTTAACTTTCATCAAGTCAGTTATGACTTGTAGCAACCCTGTAGCTGCTGGTGGGTTTGGACTGCTGATCTTGCAGGTAGCAAACCAGTGCTTATCCTACAGCGCCACATTAGGACTTCCTGGAAAGCATTAAGCTAAGTTAAATAAAAGGACACAGAAGCTTGGTGGCTTGATAATCAGAACTTGACTAGAGGAAGATAAAAGTAATGATTTTTTATAAAGGAAATGAGTATAAATTGCTACAATTTGATGAACTTGACCTATACTTATGGATGTAGTACCTCAAAATACCAACTGAGAGGGAAGGAGTCTTCACATCAAGTATCAATGCTATCCCCTCTGTACACAGGGTAGACAGGGATGGGCAACTTAGACACTGGCTACCTAAAATGAGGGGGCAATAAAGGCACAAAATGACTGGCTTACAAGTTTTCAAGAGGGAGCTTAGTTTAAGAGTGTGTGGAGGAAGATACAGTCCCCACTAAATAGTTTTCATCTTGTCTAGATGGGTTGGTATAAAGAGATGGGGATAAGATTCTTAAGATTCAATAGTGAGTAATTGTTATCATGACTAATTGCGACAGTCACAACTGTAAAGGTAGAAGTTTTGTAACAAAAATGGAGGAGTAAATCTTGACAGTCCAGAAACAGACGACCCTAGGATCATCAAGGGAGAAGAGCACAAGTGGAGTGTGTGACCCTATCCAGAGAAGCAGTGATGTCAGTGATGGAGGCAGAGATGAGGACATGGAGAGAGGAGCAGCTGAGGACTCTAGGATAAGAACTGGACTGCTGACCACCAGATCTGCTGTTCGAGCCCATCAGCTGTTCCACAGGAGAAATGTGAGGTTTTCTGCTCCTGTAAAGATTTGTTGTTGTTGTTGTTGTTAAGTGCCGTCGTGTCAGTTCCGACCCATAGCAATCCTCTTTAGGGTTTCTGAGGAGCAGCTGGTGAGCTTCAACTGCCGACTTTGTGGTTCAAACTGACTTTATAGTCCAGCACATTAACTCACAGCGCCACACCAGGATTCCCCGTAAAGATGTACAGCCTCAGAAACCCTAAACAGGGTTGTTATGAGTAAGAACTGAATTGAAGGCACTTAACAACAACAGATTTTATAAAAAATGACTTGGAGTATTTATTCCAGAAATTTCTTGTTTGTCCTCTAGATTTCAAATACTTAATATTATCTCTTACGGAATATAACAACTTTGAAACCATATACACTAATTGCTAGCTTTGTGGAACTCCATTTTCTGTAATCTCTCATTTGCATAAAGGAATTTGCAGCGTTTGGTAATGAGAAAGGTTCAAGATTCTTAGTCTGGTTTTCTCACTTCAAGTGTAATTGCAGCAAATTGGTCATTTTAAAAAATTGACTTAGCACTTAAAAGCATACATGAGAAATTTCTATTTGTATTCTTTATCATGTTATGGAAGCTCCCTCTTATTTCAAGTTTGTGAAGAGATTTTTCTGTTCTGAGTTTCATCAAGTTGAGTTTTTAAATTGAGATTATCCTATGAAATTTATCTTATTTAATTCATAAAGAGGTTGTTGTTGTTAAGTACCATTGAGTCCATTCTGACTCATAGCGGCCCTGTTACAGGTGTCCAAGGAGCAGCTGGTGGGTTTGAACCGCCGATCTTGCAGTTTGAACTGACCTTACAGTCCAATGCTTAATGTACAGTGCCACAAAATTATATTATATTTATATAAATTATAAATTATATTAATTATCTAGAGAAAACTAATTTTCATTCTTAGGATAAATCTATTTTGTTGATGACGCATTAGCTTTTGTTTACTACGCTGGGTTCTGTTGCTTATAGTTTGCTGAAGATTTGCCTGTATGTTCGTAAGTGATAGGGTAAGTAATCTCCAATGAGATACATATTTCAAGCTCTTTTGTAGTCCTCTTCCCTTTGAAACTGAGGTGGTCCTGTGCCTTATTTTAATAAATAGAATGTAGCAGAATTAAAGGCCTGGTAGCGTCAGTTTTCTCACTTTGTGGCATCCTCAGCTGCCTTGTGAGAAGTTTTGCTAATCAGCTGGAGAAACCATGTATAGAGGTCACATGGAGAAAGAGAAACTCTGCACTCACAGCTTCCCTGCATCCTAGCTGAGCTCAATTTTCCAGCTGTTGCCTCCAAATCACCACATACATAATTGAGTCATTTTGGATCATTCAGCCAAGTTGAGACTCCATATGACCGAAGGCCTAGCTAACATCACATGGAATGGGAGAACTACCCAATTGGAGCCTAGTCAACCCACCGAATAATGAGAGATTTAAAAATGTTTGTTTTTAAACGATTATATTTTGCAGTGGTTTGCTATACATCAACTTGCAACCAAAACACTATTCTCCTTTGGTTTTCATTTCATAATTATATCAGCCTCATAAAATAAGTTTGGGAATTTTCCACTCCACCTCCTCTTTTTTACTAATTCTTGGAAGAATTTGTGTAAGATTAGAACTAAATGTTCCTTGTATGTTGAGTAGAATTTGCTTATAAAACTGCCTGGCTCTGATGCTGTCTTGTGAGAAAGATTATTACAGTTCATTCTATTTCTTTATTGATTAAATCTGTTTCAAAAACTGAGCACCAATGCTCCACAATGTACTACAGAGAATTCACATGGTACAGCAAGATTTTGTAAATTTTAGAGGAATATACAATGATATCTGATGTTTTCTATTTATTAGAAGCTAAAGGGTTTTAACATTAGACTATACTATATTCCTTTCTATCTTAACTAAGGTGAATACTCTCATAAACAATAGTACTATGTGAAAATTTATGTGGAGCAGGAAATGAGGGTGGTGATATTCAATCTGATTCCAACTTTTTAGAAGTTGTATAATATCCAGAGGTCATACACAGCCCAGTTGTAGCCTTTTTTTTTTTGTCTTCTAATGTATATTTTATTTGTTTTTCTTTGTTTTTCATAAATGACCAGTAAGTTGTGAGGGCAGAATTTGTGCCTTTTCTCTATGTCTGTTGTGTTGCTGTTAGGTGCCGTCGAGTTGGTACAAAGTGACCCTATGCACAACAGAACAAAACACTGCCCAGTCCTGCCCCCACCTCACAATCATTGCCATGCTTGAGCTCATAGCTGCTACCACTGTGCTAATCCATCTCATTGGAGGGTTCTTCTTCTTTTTCACTGACCCTCCACTTAAGCAAGCATGATGTCCTTCTCCAGGGACTGTTTCCTCCTGATGATATGTCCAAAGTATGAGACACAAAGTCTTACCATCCTGGCTTACCAAGAGCAGTCTGGCTGTACTTCTTCCAACATAGATTAGTTCTTTTGGCAGTCCACGGTTTTTAATATCCTTCTCCAACACCCTAACTCAGATGCATCAATTTTCTATGGTCTTTCTTGTTTGCTGTCCAGCTTTCACATGCATGTGAAATTACTCAAAATACCATGGCTTGGATCAGGCACACCTTAGTCTTCAAACTGACATCTTTGCTCTTCAACACTTTAAAGAAGTTTTGTGTATTATTGTCTAGTGCAATACATCATTTGGTTTCTTGACTGCTGCTTCCATGAGAGTTGATGGTGAATCCAAGCCAAATGAAGTCTTTGACAGCTTTAGTCTTTTCTCCATTTAACCTGATGTTATTTATTGGTACCGTGGTGAGAATTTTTGTTTTCTTTAAGGTGTAGCATATACCAAAACCTGTGGTCTTCAATTTTCTTTAATAAATATTTTAAGTTCTCTTCACTTTCAGTAAGCTAGGTTGTATCACCTGCATATCTTTGTCTACCTTGCTGTAGTTTTATTAATTACATTTCTCTTTTCAAAGAACTAGTTTTTTATGTTCTATACTGATTTTCCTGTTTTCAATTTCATTGAATCCTGTTCTTATATTTATATTTATTTTCTTCTATTTCCTTTGTGATTATTTAGCGCTTCTTATTCTAGTTAGAAGGAATATGGTAGCAATGTTAGTTGTGTGTCCTCAAGTCAGTTCCGACTCATAATAACCCTGGTTAGGGTTTCTGAGGCTGCAGATCTTTACAGGAGAAGAAAACCTCCTCTTTCTCCCAAGGAACAACAGGTGGACTAGAACTGCTGAACTTGCAATTAGCAGCTCAACATATAACCCACTATGCCACCAGAGTTCCTTCTACATGATATGAGCTTTGATTATTGATTTGAGTCCTTTTTTAATTTTCTAATATCAGCATATAATGCTATTGTTGTTGTTGCTGTTGTTAAGCGCGGTCGAGTCAATTCCACCCATAGCCATCCTGTACAGGGTTTCCAAGGAGCAGCTGGTTGAGTTTGAACCATCGACCTTGTGGTTCAAATGACTTTGCCTATTAGTTCCCTCTAAATAGAGCTTCAGCTGCATCCTACAAATTTCAATATGTTCTATTTTCATTTTTATTCAGTTCAAGCTGTTTTCTAAATTCCCGAGCGATTTCCTCTTTTACCAGTTGTTTATTTAGAAGTGTGCTCTTTAATTTCTAAATGCTTAGAGACTTTCTTGTATATTTTTTCTTTCTGTTTTTTAGTTTTAGTCTAATTCCATTATGGTCAGATGGCATACATTGAATAATCTCAATTCTTTTAAATTGAGATTTGTTTTATTACCCAGAATATGATATATCTTAGTGAATGTTTCAAGTGCACTACGGGGAAAAAATTGTATTCTGCTTTTTGGGGGTTGTTGTTGGTAAGTACCGTCGAATCAGTTCCGTCTCACAGCGACCCTATATAGGGTTTCTGAGGAGTAGCTGGTGGGTTTGAACCACCAACCTTGTGGCTTGCAGTCCAATGCTGATCCTACAGTTGTTGTTGATGTAGTGTGCTAAGTCGATTCTGTCTCATAAAGGAATAGGACAGAATAGAACTGTGTCATGGAGTTTCTAGAAACTTTTAGGAAGCAGCTGGCCCGGGCTTTTCTCCTGCAATGTGGTTGTTGGGTTCAAATAGTTAACCTTTTGCGGGCAGGGTGTTCTATATTAGTATATATCAGATAAATCCACTTAGTTAATGTTGTTTTCCTTTCTTCTATATTCTTTCAGACTTTCTGTCCAGTTGTTAAGTGCCAGTAAGTTGGTTCTGATTCACAGCGACCCCTGTATAGGGTTTCTGAGGAGCAACTGGTGGATTTACATCACCCACCTTGTAGTTAGCAGTCCAGTGATTATCCTACAGCACGGCACCAGCAGTTTTGCTTAGTATTGAAAGAGAAATATTGAAATCTCCAACTATAATTGCATATTTGTTTATTTTTCCTTTCAATTTTCAGTTTTTGTTAGGTACATGCACATTTAGGATTTTTATGTCTTCTGGGCTAATTTCCCCTTTTATCATTATGTAATACTCTTCTTTACTCCTGATAGATTTCTTTCAATAAAGTCAATTTTATCTGTTATTAAGAAAAATATCTCCAGCTTTCTTTTGATTAGTGTTTGCATGGCATACATTTTCCCATCCTTTTAAACTACCCATATTACTATATTTGGAGTCTTGATTTGGAGCTGTGGATTAATGCACCAGACTGAAAAGTTGTTTGAACTGCAAGGTCAGAGGTTCAAGCATACCAGCAGCTCTGTGGAAACCCTATACAGGGCCACTATGGGTCAGAATCAACTTGATGGCACTTAACAAAAACAACATTACTGTATTTGAAGTTAATTTCTTATATACAGCATAGAATGAGTCATGTATTTCTTTATGCAGTCTAACAATCCCTGTCTTTTAATTGGTATATTTTGAAAATTTGCATTTAATATAAATACTGGCATGTTTGAATTTAGACCTACATTTTATTAGTTTTCTATTTCCTCTGCTTTTCATTCCTCTGTTTCCCTTTCCTGACTTCTTCTTTTTTTATTTGAGCATTTCAAATATTCCATTTAAATTTATCTATTGTTTTTACTATACATCTTTGTTTAGTTTGGGAGTTATTGTTTTAGGGATTATATAACTTCTCACAGTTAATTTGTAATCACTATTATATGATGTTAATGGTAAAATATTATATTGTAATATTTTACAACATTATAATTTTTACTTTTAACTGACAAAGATATTTTAAAGAACCCAGGAAAATAAGAATAGTTCATGTAATAGACTACCCAAATATTTCAAGTTTATTTCTGGTATCACCTCTCTGTCTGAATAACCCATTTGAAGAAATTTTTGTGATATGTTATATATTTTTAATAAAACACATATAGTATCATATAGCATATATATAATTGAATCTAATACATAATCATTAGTGTTGTTAAATGCCATCGAGTCAGTTCTGACCCATAGCGACACTATAAAGAGTTTCCCAGGAGTGGGTTTGAACCCACTAACATTGCAATTCAAACTGACTTTGTATTCTAGTGCATTATCCCACAGCGCCACACCAGGATGCCTAATATATAACATATATCATTATTATTTGTTTTGGACATATTGTTTGGACATATTGTCCGGAGGAAACAGTTGCTGGAGAAGGATATCATGCTGGGTAAGGTAGAGGGTCAGAGAAAAAGAGGAAAACCCCTAGCGAGATGGATTGGCCAGGTAACATCATTGATGGACTCAAGTGTGGCAGCGGTAGTGAGGTTGGCCCAGGATCGGACATTGTTTCCTTCTGCTGTGCATGGGGTCGCTGTGAGTCGGTTCCGATTCGATGGCACCTGACAACAACAACAACATTATTTGTTTTGCTTCAATTGAGAATGTCTTTATTTCATCAAATTCTCAAAGGATATTTTTCATTGAACATAGAACTCTGGGTTGAAAATTCTTTCTTTATTTTTACCCCCAGCACTTAAGATTATTTTGTGTTATTTCTTTCTGGCCTCCATTGCTTCAGATGAGAAATCAGTGCTGATTTGAATCTTTGTTCCCTTTAAGTAATATTTCTTTTTACTCTGGTTGCTTTCAAGGTTTGTGTTTTATTTTGTCTTTAGTTTTTAGCTGTTTGATTATGATGATGCTGAGTGTGCATTTTTTTTGGATTTTTCGTGTTTGTGTTCACATCATGAACATCCAAGTTTAGGTCTTTTGTCAAATGTGGAGATTTTCTAGTCAGTTTTCTTTCAAGTAAGCTTTTTGTGAATACTGTTTCTTTCCTCTCTCCTTCTGGGACTCTTGATGGCATTAATGTTTGACATCTTAGTGTCGTCCTACAGGTCCCTGAAACTCTGTCATTTTTCCCTGTATTGTTTAGATTGAAATTTTTTATTGATCTGTCTTCAAGTTAACTTTCTCCTCTGTCATCTTTCTTTTGCTACTGAAACTATCAATTGAGTTTTTAAATTTTTCATGGTTGATTTATTCAGTTCTAAAATTTCTATTTGGCTGTTATTTATATCTTTTATTTCTACTTAATTTTCCCATTTTTTTCTGGCTTTAAATAATTTAATATGATATCAGTTATTGTACTAAGTAGCTTCACATCTTTCTAATTTTTGCGTTTTCCCATTCCCTATTACCACTTCTCAAAGTTCTTTGGGAATATGGCTGTTTTCTATTCGCTTGGAGAAAAAAAAATCTGTCATTGCAAGTTGGCCACATATATAGAACAAAGTTTCTTTTGAAATATGTTCTCTTCTCTTCTTCTCCATTATTCTTTCTTCCGTGATGCTTAGTTTGAGTTCTGCAATGATTTGTGTAGTCTGTTTTGTAGCATGTCTCTTTACATTCATTTCAAGACTATTCAACCTTATTTCTCAGGGCCTTTTTCGAATAACTGATTTAAGGCTCTATGGGTAATTCACACATCTGTGTCATCTCAACACTGTTGTCTCTGGATTGTCTTTTCCCATGCAAGTTGAAATTTAACTAGCTCTCCTTATGCCAAGTAATTTTCTATTGTATCCTGGACTTTCTGAATATTATATTATGGGACTCCAAGTCTTATTTAAATCCTATAATGTTGATCTATTCATATATAATATATATAGAGAGAGAGTTGGGTTTTTGGGCGGGGGGGTGTTGAAGTTTAGTTTAGGCCCAAGTTCCAACCAGTTTTCTGTGGGTTGTGGTTTCCATGTCAGTTTCATTTTTAACATTTACAGTATTATTCACATATATCTCACATATAGGCAGTCTGGGACTTGGGCAGTGGCCTATCCCATAGCTCAATACAGACTGGGTGACACTGAAGGAAAAAAAAAGTATAAAGACAATTAAGTAGTACTCCAAATTCTGGCCTTCTTTCTAAGTCTATCTGCTACTATTTATTTTTTCAGAAACCTCAAATAGGTGTTCTATGCAAGCACTCGACTGCTCACCACAAGGTCAGCAGTTCAGACCTACCAGCCACTCTGCAGAAACCCTATACAGAGAGTTGTTCTGAGTTAGAACCAACTCAGCAGTACTTACCAACAGCTGCACCTAATGGGGAGCTAAAGCGGTGTATGCTTACTCTATTAACACAGAAGTCTGTATTCTATATCCTTAACTTTTCACACTCCAATTATAGTTGCTATTTCAAATAGTCACATAACATGTAGAAACTTTGTAATTATATGGTTCCATATTTCCTTAATTCCACAACCTTTATGCTTAAGCAATTTTGTTGTTGCTAAGTGCCATCAAGTCAGTTCCAACTGATAGCCACCCTCTATAGGGCTTCTAAGGAGCAGCTGGTGAGTGTGAACCACCAACCTTGTATTTTATCTATATCTTATATGAACACTACAAGATGTTATACTATAATTTAAGGAAGTTAAAGAAAAAAAAAAAAACAAAGAGGTGTTTGTATTTACCCAAATATTGACCATTTATTATGCTCTTCATTTATTTCTGAGGATTCAGGTTTCCATCTAATACCATCTCCTTTCAGTCTAAAGAACTACTTTTAGTGTTTACTATAGTGTGAGTTTTCTGATGACATATTCTTTTTTTGTATATAAAAACATTCCCTTAGACTTTTTCTGCCCTATTCTTTCTCTATTTCATATATCCCAATTATACGTGTGTCAAATTGTTTGATATTACCCAACAAGTCCCTGAGGCTTTGATTTTTTGTTGTTGTTTTGTTGTTCTTCAGTCCTGCTTTCTAGTTGTTGCTCATCATGTGATTTCTGTCTATTGATTTTTGAGTTCACTTACTCTTTCTTCTGTCATTTTCATTTGGCTACTGAGCCCGTTCAATTAATCTTTTATCTCAGCTAATCAAAAGTCTACTATATTATTTCAGTTCTAGCAATTTTCTTTTGGTTCTTTTTGTGTCATTTCTATTTCTATTTCTCTTTGAGCATATCTGGATATAATAGCCACTTTTCCTATTAGTTCAGATTCTTATCAGTTTCTTTTATCTTCCCTGAAATGTGACTTCCATTTCCCTGGCTTCGTTTGTTTATACCCAAGATGATTTTGGACTATGTCTTAAACACGATAAATGTTAAGTTATAAAGATTCAGAGTTCTGTTAATCTTCTCTAATGAGTGTTGTGTCTTTGTTTTAATAGACAACTGTTTTGGTTGGGTGGTAGCACAAGTCTCCATTCAGATACCTTCTTCTTAATAGGTAACCTCTAGGTCAGTCCCACACAGTCTTCATTCAGGGACTAGACAGAGATAATTTGGGGATCCCCTTTCTGATTTTCCCTTCTGGGATTTTCTCTCTCTCCAGAAGTAATGGTTTCCGTGGATTCTGTTTTTTCAGTTCTTCAAGAACAGAGCTGCAGTGTTCCCACTGGCACCTTTGGGGCCCTATGCACCCTACTTCTACTACCTGGTCCCTGTCTAAAATCTATCAAAACAAGTCCTCACTCCATACAACTATCCTTATCTGAGTGTAGACTATCAGTCAGACTTCACTGACTTTTTACTTCCTCATATGGAATCCTGGTGAGGGTTAATGCACTGGACTGCAGAGTTGGTTTGAACTGCAAGGTCAGCAGTTCAGACTCACAAACCACTCCCCAGAAACTTTATACAGGGTTTCTATGAGTCAGAAGTGACTTGACAGGACTTATCAACAAAAACAGCAAATATGAGAGTAAACTTTAAAATATTGCTACTAGGATTCCAGTAATGAATTTACTTGAACAAAAATGTGTCTAAACATGTCTCTGAGATCAGTAGATGACTGAAGACAAGTTCTTTCATTAATACGTTCATCTTAGTCTCCTTAGGGTACCTTCAAAACAACCAAAAAAGTCCAGTTAAAACAGTGGTTTCCAAAGAGATCTGCTGGGCCAGTTAAGTTCAAGACAGAACACTCAATTCAGAATGTTTTGGGGGATTTCAAAGAGGTAATCTTGATAGATTTTCTCTAAGGACACAGGACAATCAAAGGGACTTACTAGGAAAAAGTTTTCAGAAAATTGAAAACTGAATTGTTGAAAAAATGCCAAGAAATTTGCACCAAGGAAGTTTTTTCTGTCATGACAATGCATTTGTTTATCCTTCAAGGGTAGCAAGGGCTGTCCAATGAGAGTTATGTTGGGAAATCTTACTCCATCCAACCTATAGCCCTGCTCCTGCCCCTTCAATCTTCTTTTTTGTTCCCCAAGCTCAAAGAACATTGAAAAGGAACATGATTTGAGACCCTGGAGAATATCAAAACTACTGTATTGATGTGGTATAGATCAGAGTGTGGAATTCTTCCAGCAAGGTTATAGTGATGGAAACACTGCCTTCAGAAGGCGTATAGAGTAATTGTCACAACTGTAAATTGAACGATGTGAAATTAAAAGGGGGGAGTAGTTAATCTTTCATTCCAGGAACAGAGGACCCTAGGACCATCAAGAGGAAAGAGCAGGAGTAGAATATGGGATCCTAACCAGAAAAGCTGCGACAACAGAGATGGAAGCAGAGACGTTGGCATAGGGAGATAGAGCAGCTGAGGACTCTAGACCCAGGGAATGAAAAAGGCTGTGTTCCTACAGGCAGGAGGCTGGCTTGAAAAATGTACCCTTTGAACATTTAAAATAATATATATTTTGTGTGTGTTTTGTGTACATCAAATAATAATAATAATAATGATGGGGGGAATAGAAGTAAATACTGTTAACCGATGCATTGTGCATGGGAGGGATTGTAATCATTGCAATGAAACAAAATATGATTTGTTGAGTGTAAAACTGATTATCTACCCTATAAATGATTACTTAATTCACAATAAAAGCTTTAAAAAAAAAAAGTGTACAGACCTAGATAGTATGTCTACAGAAGTATATTATTGTTGCTGTTGTTAAGTACTGTCAAGTTGGTTCTCACCCATAGCAACCCTGTATAGGGTTTCTGAGGAGCAGCTAGTGAGCTTGAACCACTCACTTGCAGTTCAAACTGACTTTGTAGTCCAGCACATTAACCCACAACACCATACCAGGACTCCACAGAAGTATATAGACCTAGGGAATGTTGAGAAATAACAGCTTCACATTTTGTTATTTTTGTTTAATAAAGGTTTCTATGGTTTTATAACAATACTTTTTGACTCTGTCTCTTAACTTGGGTGGCTGCTTTGTGTATTATGTCTGATGTCCGATGGATATTGGCTGAAAGCAGAGAATATCAGGAAGATGTTTACCTGTTTACCTTTATTGACTATGTAAAGGCTTTTGATTGTGTGGATCATGACAAGCTATGGACAATATTGCAAAGTATGAGTATTCTGGAACACTTAATTCTGCTCATGATGAATCTGTACACAGACCAAGAGACAGTTGTTCAAACAAAACATGGGAACACTGGATGGTTTAAAATTAAGAGAGGCGTATGACAGGGTTGCATTCTTTCACCATACTTATGCAACTTGTATGCTGAGCAAATAATCCGAGAAGCTGGGATATATGAAGAAAAACATGGCATCAGGATTGGAGGAAGACTCATTAACGACCTGCGATATACAGATGATACAAGCGTGGTTGCTGAAAGTGAAGAAGACTTAAAATATTCACTGATGAAGATCAAGCAACACAGCCTTCGGTATGATTACATCTTAATGTAATGAAAACAAAAATCCTCACCACTGGACCAATAAACAACATTCTTATCAATGGAGGAAAGATTGAAGTTGTCAAGGACTTCATTCTTCTTGGATCAACTATCAATACTCATGGAAGCAGCAGTCAAAAAATCAAATGACATATTGCATTAGGCAACTCTGCTGCCCAAGACCTTTTTAAAGTGTTGAAAAGCAAAGATGTCAGCTTGAGAACTAAGGTGCGCCTGGCCGAAGCCATGGTATTTTCAATAACCTCATATGCATGTGAAAGCTGGACAGTGAATAAGGAAGACAGTAGAAGGATTGATGCTTTTGAGTTATGGTGTTGGAGGAGAATATTGAAAGTGCCATGGGCTGCCCATAGAACCAACAGATTTGTGTTGGAAAAAGAGCAGCCCGAGTGTTCCTTGGAGGCCAAGATGGCCAAACTTCGTCTCTCATACTTCGGACGTGTTGTCAGGGGAGAGACCAGTCACTGGAGAAGGATATCATATTTGGTAAGGTGGAGGGTCAGAGAAAAAGAGGAAGACCCCCAGCAAGATGGGCTTGCCAAGTGACAGCATCAATGGGTTCAAGTGTGGCAACAATAGTGATGTTGGCCCAGGATCAGGCATTGTTTCATTCTTCGTGCATAAGGTCAGTATGAGTCAGCACCGACTCCATGGCACTTAACAACAACAACAACAACCTTGAGGTTAACAGTCTGGTGCTTATCCTGCAGAGCCACACCAGGACTCAAAAAATACTATAGGTGGAATTAATTTCTAGTGTTGAACTTTGGCTTTGTTAAGGACAAAGCTAAGAAATATTTTATTATTAAATTCCTCAGTAAAAGTACACTGGAAATAATCTGACTTTTTTGGCTGAATCTGCAAGTGAAGTGGAGATTTAAAGAGATTATATAGACAATGCATGCCAAAATTTGTCCTTGGACTATCTAGATAATGGAATACAAAGTAAAGATTTTATTTGCTTGAATTATATGCAAATTTGTTTTATTCTCCATTGCACCTTTATGAAAAAAAAGTAGGTCTCGGGAAGGAAAATTGAGTCTTTGCTTTTTTTTTCTAAGTTTTTTTATTGTGAATTGAGTGATAGTTTACATGGGAGAACATCAGTTTTACACTCATTGTTTCATTGCAATGATTACAATCTCCTCTGTGTGTCATCATTCAACAATATTTACTTCTATTCCCTGTTTTGAGTCTTTGCTTTTTTGAAAAAATAAAATCTAAATGTTTTTTTTTTTTTTCAAAGCAATAGAAAACTAGGAAAAGCATATAAAGAAGTAATGCACAGAAGAAATATAACTAGCAATGTACACATAAAAATAAAATATCTCTCACTAGTAGTCTGGGAAATATAAGTTAAACCCACAATTCATTTGATTTTTCTCCCCTGCCTATCAGATTAGCAAATATCTTTAAAAATTATTCATAATAAATGTTGATACAGCTCTGGTGAAATGTATTTTTAAAATTTATTACTCAAGAGACTGTAGGTTAGATCATACTATTTGGAGGAAGTAATAGATAGCATCAGTGCCCCTCTTTCTTTATGCCTCCTTATATCAACACCCTTTGACTCACAAAGAAGTGCTGGTGGCATAGTGGGTAGCATGTTGAGCTAACTGAAAGATCAGTGGTTCAAACCCACCAGTTGCTTCTTGAAAGAAAGAGGAAGCAGCATGCTTCCCTAAAGATTTTCAGAATCTCTATGGAGCAGTTCTACTCTGTTCTCTAAGTTTACTAGAAGTCAAGTCAACTCGATGGCAGTAGTGGGTTGGGTTTATCTCTTAATTTTGCTACGCTCTTTCTCCCCAACTAACTCTGGGACCAGCCATTGGCTTGCCATAACCAATAGGATGTTAGCATTGTACAAGCAGGGAATTGCAAAGGGTTTCTGGGTGACACAAATGATTCAGTGCTTGGCTGCTAACCAGAAGGATGGAGGTTTGAGTTCATCTAGAGGTAACTTGGAAGACAGGATTGGTGATCTGTTTCCTAACAGCCAGTTGTTGAACACCCACAGAGCACAAGTCACCTCTGACACATATGGGGTCACAATGAGTCAGTATCAATTTGGTAGGAACTTGTTAGATTTTTTTTTTTCTTTTTTTCTGTGATTGGACTTGCCTTTTCTTTTTGTTCTGCGCTCAGTAAATACCAAGACAGTATGCCCAGGTTACCTTGTTAGTTGTTAAGTACTGTCGAGTCAATTACAACTCATAGCCACCCTGTACAGGGTTTCTGAGAATCAGTTGGTGGGTTTGAACCACCAACCTTGTGGTTTGAAGTCCAATGTTTATCCTGCAGTCATCCCAGTCAAGGCCTTGTAGATCACTTGACATCCAGTTAATCCCCAGATACACAAGAAAGCTCCATCGAGATAAAGAGAACTGTACAGTCACTCCAAACATATGAGCTATGTTGTTGTTGTTGTTAACGGCCGTTGAAGTGCCCCATCGAGTTTTCTAGGCTGTAATCTTTAAAGGATTAGATCAGATTACCAGCTCTTTTCTCCTGCAGAACCGTTGGCTGGGTTTGAAAGCCAACCTTTTGGTTTGCAGCTAAGTGCTTAAACATTGTGCCACTAAACATTACTACTTATATAAGTAGTGTTGTTGTTAAGTGCTGTCGAATTGGTTCCAACACATAGCAACACTGTATAGGGTTTTCAGGAGTCCTAGTGTGGTGCTATAGGATAAGCACTGAACAAAAAGGTCAGGCGGAACCACAAACTCACCAGTGGTTCCTTCGAAATCCTACACAGGGTCACTATGAGTCAGAACTGACTCAATGGCACTTAACGATGATGTCGATAGGGTGTCCAAGGAACAGCTGATGGGTTTGAACCACCAACCAGGATAAGCAGTCCAGTGCTTGTCCTGAAGTACCACACCAGGATTATGAGCAATATATGAGCAATGTTGTTGTTGTTGTTAAGTGCCGTCGAGTCGGTTCCGACTCATAGCGACCCTGTATAGGGTTTCCTAGGGTGTAAATCTTTACGGGAGCAGAAAACCTCATCTTTCTCCCACGGAGCGGTTGGTAGTTTCGAACCGCTGACAGTAAGGTTCGCAACCCGACTCATAACCATTACGCTACCAGAGATCCTTAGGCACTTATTATTATATGCCTTTTAGTTTCGTGGTTATTTTTTATTGGAACAATAGTTAACTGAATCAGAAGGCCCATAAACCGATCACCATTGAGTCAGTTCAGACTCCCTAATCCTATAGGGTTCCCAAGGCTGTAAACTCTATGGGAGCAGACTGCCATGTCTTTGTTTTTTTAATGAGGTATTGAACTAACAGCAAAGCTGACTCACTGGAGTTGCTGGAACAGACCCCCACTATAAGTTGGGAATTATTTGTACAAATGTAAAAGTACAGAAGAGATCTGGAAGGACACAGACCAAACCAATTTTAACTTCTGGGAAGTAGGATTTGGGGGGCCAACTATACACATCTGTGTGTGTACAATTAGCATTTTAAAAATCACCATTGCACTGTAGGATAAGCATTGGACTGCAAACCACAGGGTCAGCAGTTCAAACCTACTAACTGCACCTCAAGAGAGTAAAGATTTACAGCTCCAGAAATCCTAACGTCACTATGAGTTGGAATCAACTGAATTGCAGTAGGTTTTGTTTTCTAAAATTAAATGAGAACAATAACTATGAGAATTTTTAAAAAATGTTTTATTGTGAATTAATGCGATCGTTTACATGGGAGAACATTAGTTTTGCATTCATCCTATCGTATATCGTTTCATTGCCATAGTTACAATCCCCTCCATGCATCATCAACCAACCAAAGGGTATACACTACAAGCCTGCCCCTCAGTTATCAGCACACAGCCCCTCTTCTCCCTCTCTGGGTCTAAAGTCCCCAGCTGCTCTATCTCTTCACATCATCATCTCTGCCTCCATCTCTGGCGGCACTGCTTCTCTGGGTAGGGTCCCGTTCTCAGCTCTTCTCCCTTCATGGTCCCAGGGACCTCCGTTCCTAGACTGCAAAGTTAGTCACTCCCCTCCTTGCTACAAAACATCTACCTTTACATTTCCAACCCTCACAATCAGTTCTGATAACAATTATTCACTATTGTATCACTAGAGACCTATCTGCATTTCCTTTCATCAGCCCCTCCTAGACAGATTGGATACTGCTCAGTGGAGATTCTACCTTCCTCCATGCCCTCTGTATCTAGGTTCCCTCTTAAAAGCTTGTAAGCCAGTTACTTCTTGCCTTTGTATTCCCTGCCACTTTGGGTAACCAATGTCCAACTATGAGACTTTTAAATTGTAAAGGTAATATGTCCTCAAAATAAATCCCATAAAATAAATCCAAACAATACAAATATGTATAAAGTAAGAAGTGAAATGCATCTATTCTCCCTAGCCCTCTCATTTCTAATTTATTACTTTTGTGTAATTAAAGTTGGCTGTTAATCCTTTCAGATTCTTCGTCATTGTGTGTTTACACATAGACACACACAAATATACACACCTTTCTTTTCACAAAAATGAGGTTATGTTATATATTATTTTGCCAATTTGTTTTTATTTCATAACATGCCATTGATGTTGTTTTCTGTGTCAGGCTTAGTGTCAGTGAGACCTCGTCTTGCAGGTACCATCCGTCAACTTTATCTAATGTACTTCCCTCACCTTCACACCCTAGCTGTTGTGGAATCCCGCCAGACTCATGGCAACCCCATGATGATGACTTGATGGCACTTAAATAACACCAACAACAAACTCATCTCTGAAAAATTCTTTACTCTTCAATTTATACCATGCACAAACAGCAATTTTGGCATTCTCAAGGGATTTCAATTGTGTTCCTTTCAAATGTTCTTTCTGTTTGTGAGGGAAAGGGGAAGAAGTCTGAAGAAGCAGATCACAGCTGGTTGGTGGAAGAGGTAATATTTTCCAATGAAATTCTCCTAGGACAGCCCTTGTTACCCTTGAAGAATGAACAGATACATTGTTGTGTTGGAAAAAAATCCTGGGCACAATTTTCATGACCTTTCCTCACCAATGCAGTGTTCATGTTTCTTAAAATTTCTTTATAAGAGGCCCCCATGTTTGTCCTGTGTTATAAAGATGCCCCAAAATTGTTGCCGTAACCTTCAGAACCAACCTCTTTCTTGAATGTAACGGGCACAGATCTCTTTGGAAGCCACTGTTTTTAGTTCTTCCTTCTTTTGTATTTGAGAGAACCTGTCTGCATCCATCCACTGATTACAGAGATGTGCTTAAACGTGTTTTGTTTGGAATACACTCTTGAGTGTATGAACTGGGACCCTAGCAGTGACATTTTTTAACTTATGCTCATACACCCCTAATAAATACTTGTGAAGTGTTGAGTGAATGAGTAAAATGTTGATAATCCTAAGTTTCTCAAAATGATTCTGTTATTATCACTTATAAATCATACAATCCCAAACTATAATGTAAAATGTATCTTTAGTGGCAAAATGTAAATCCTAATGTATTTTAGGTACCTCTTCAAAAGTTTAAAAAAATCAATAACTTAAAACTTATGGTTCACATACATCGCATTAAATTCTGGGGCACAGAGCTCAAATTTTATTTTAAAAGGATTCATTATACTTTCTCTTTCCCTTGGGAGCCCCTGAAGCCTTCCTTCTGTTGATCTGTGGATAGTAAGAGACAGAGTGACATCAGTGACCTAAAATCTGGGCATCCTCTTTCTATTCTGGGTGCTGATGTGGCTTTCAACTTTAGGGATATTGTTGTGTTTCCATTTTTCTCCATTTTCTCTGCTTCATGAAGAAGAATCTCAGTTCTTTAGAAAGTGCCCTGAAATGCTGAGATGCAAGCCAGCACCACTTCTGCCGCAAGAAACGTTGTTGTTGTTGTTGTTGTTATGTGCCCTGGAGTTGGTTCCGACCCATAGCAACCCTGCACAGGGTTTCCGAGGCTGTAAACCTTTACAGGAACGCCTCATCTTTCTCCTGTGAAACAGCTGGTATCTTGGAACTGCTGACCTTGAGATTAGCAGCCCAATTCATAACCACTATGCTACTAGAGCTCCTTTCAAGAAACACTACCAGACCTTAATTGGAGACCCCTGCTAGAGACCCCAGCATCCTTGATCTCCTCTTCCCCTCTGTCCTGGAGCCTCTGCCATCTGTCCCCAACCTCACTCAGGTCTGTTGAGCATCTCTGTCCTCCTAGGCGTTCCTTCCTTCTTCTTCATCATCTTTTTTCCCTTCACCTGTGTATCAACACCTGTTTTTATCTCTCTCTTCTTTTTTTTTCTCCATGTCTCATTTCTTTCTCTCTCTCTTTTAAATTTTGTATTGTGAACAGAGTGAAGGTTTACAGAGCAGATCGGTTTTCCATTAAACAATTCATACATATTTTGTTACTTGTTGTTGATGGTAATCCTCATGATGTAACATCACTTGTCTCATCTCCTCCCATTTTCCTTCCTTCCCTACCCTTCTGAACTTGGTTCTTAGGAAAGATGTAGACCATAATCTTTGTGAACTATGTTCTGACAATTGACTTGGCTGTCCCCTGAGCCCGCTCAGCAAATCATGTCCTCAAGTTGTTTGGTTATGTCTAAGAAAGTTTTAGAATGCTGGCCCTGTATGCTTCACCACATTCATGGATGCATTTGCAGCAAAGGTAAATATTCATGGACAAGTATCCTCTGTCTAACCTATGTTCAAAACCACCAGCTGCTCTGCGGGAGAAAGATGAGGCTTTATGGCCTTGGAAACCCTGTTCAGGGTCGCTAGGGGTCGGAACCAACTCAATGACACTTAACAGCAACAACAACCTACATATATTCTATTCATGGGTGTACTACTACTCTTCCTCCCACACCTGTTCAGCCTGGGTGTCTATCCATGCATTGACTCATAGATGACCATCATTACAGGGTTGTGTATATGACAGTATTTATCTCTGTTGCCTTTAACTCTTGCACTCCTCCCAGTATCTTTCCCTGTCTCCACTGTTTGGGTTTTATGTCAACCTCTTTCTCATCACATATTACCTTCCCATTTCCATGTCTCTCTTTCTAGGTTACTGACAACAAACCTGATCCACATGATGTTCCCCATGAGGATGTGCCTTTAGGGGTTCTAAGGTAGAACCTGAGGACATCAGGGGTTCCGTGGAAGAATTCTCACCATCCATGTATGAGACTCAGTTTGATTCCTGACACGTCATCGACAGCCATCACTCAGTGATATGAAGCAGGTTTCAGCAGACCTTCCAGAATACGACAGGCTTAGAGAGCTCTGACCGTCAACTTCCCAAAACCAATCATAATGAATCACAATTGTCTGATCTGCAACCAATCATAGGGTTGGTTTTCATTGTCTATGGACTTGTCATGGGTCAGGGACAACGCTAAGGTAGTTAACAAAACAAGCTGAAACCTGGGTAAGCCTCGAAGGCCCAATTTGTTACATAGGAGTCATACAGCATTATGATTCTAAATGTTTCAGAATGAAAGAATGTGCAGTATCTGTGCTAGTCATTCTCCACCTGCCATATCTAGAGCCACTTTCAACCTACCCCACATTGCTCAGTGCCTGCTCACTTTCCAGGATGAACTGCACCTACAGGCTCCTCAGGATTCTGGTTTGCACAGCCAGTGGGGAGCACTAGCAGGAGATGAGTGTGGGTCAAGAAAGCAAGGGCAGGGTATTTATTTTCTTGGTTCCTTTCCTGTAGGACCACAGCTCCTGCAGGGGGAGCCCTCGCCCATAGCTACAGGTCTACCTCTCTCCCACTCTGTCTCGCTCCCTGATCTTGCTCCTCCAGGGGTATCACTATTCATTGTATGTTACTCTTACTCTAACCACATCCTTGTGAATGTTTTCTTCAGTAAATTCTCCTCATTACTTCATTGAGTTTGACATCCATTTCTTAACAGCACTTTGATAACCAAACCGTGGGTGACTATGCTAGTATTTGAAATATTGCTGGCATATCTTCCAGCATCAAGACAACAACATGCAAGTCACCACAATATAAGCTGACAAGTAAATGGGGGGACTGGTTTAGGGTGGTCTTAAATCCAATATAACTGGTGTCCTTAAAAGAAGAGGAAAATCTGGGAAAAGGCACATAGGGAGGTCACATGAAGACAAAGAGACTTGTGAAGGTCACATGAAGACAAAGTGATCTACAAGCCAAAAAAAAAAAACAAGGATTGCTGAAACCAAAAGAAAGAAATGGAACATATTCTTTCTCAGAACCTCCAGCGGAAACTCTACCAACACTTTAATTCCAAACCTTTTTCTCCCAAAACTATGTGAAAATAAATTTCTGGTGTTTTAAGCCACCCAAATTGTGGTACTTTGTTATGGTAGGCCTAGGAACTACTACCATACTTGTAAGGGATTGAAGGAAAATGGGATTGTTGGGGTTGTTAAGTGCCAAGAGTCAGTTTAGTGACCCTGTATAGGGTTTCCAAAGAGCATTTAGTGATTTTGAACTGCAGAGTTTAGCAGTTTAGCCATGCCAGTACTCCCAAATAGGATTGTTGTTTTTGTTAAGTGCTATTGAGTCAGTTCTGACTCAAAATGATCCCTGCATAGGATTTCCAAGGAGTGGTTGGTGGGTTTGAACTGCTGATGATCTTGTGATTAGCAGTCCAATGCTTAACCTACAGTGCCACACCAGGACTAGGTACGTGGGATTAGGGAAGGAATTGTTGTTGTTAAGTGCCATCAAGTCAGTTCTGACTCATAGCGACTGTGTGGGTGGGTTTGATCTTGTGATTCGCAATCCAGTGCTGACCCTATAGTGCCACACCAGGATTCCATGTAAGGGATTGGTGGTGGTGATGGTGGTTGTGTGCCACCGAGTAGGGTTCAACTCATAACAACCACGTATAGGGTTTCTGAGGCTGTAAATCTTTATGGTAATAAGAAGCTTCATCTTTCTCCCGTGGAATGACTGATACATTCCAACTGCTGATATTGTTGTTAGCAATCCAGTTCGTAATAGGGAAAGGGTTGTTGTTGTTGTTAAGTACCATCAAGTCAGTTCCGACTCATAGTGACCCTGTATAAGGTTTCCAAGGAGCAGCTGATGAGCTTGAACCACTGACCTTGTGGTTCAAACCTACCTTGCAGTCCAGTGCATTAGCCCATAGCGCCACACCAGGACTCCAGGGGAAGGGGTTGGTGGTGATGGTTGTGGTTGTGGTGGTGGTTATGTGCTGTAGAGTTAGGGAAGGGAAGAAGGTGGACTCTGATACAGGTGCAAAAGATATCTCAGTTGATCCTAATGGAGCTCTGCAACTGGCATGGACTTGTCCATGATTAAGAGAGTTTGGACCTTAAGAACTCTGCATCAGTCAGTCATTGTGTGAGAACATCTTCTTGGGGAGAGAGGCTGTTTGGGGTCAGCTGAGAACCAGCAGCACCCAACACTCGTCATGGCTGGGAATGTCAGAGACTCTGAGCGGTGTATTACCTAACCCGACTCCTGTGTATGCTGTACTTCAGCCTTACTACAATTTAACTTTGGGGAGCTGATTTCTGTGATTGGGTTCAATAACCTAAGCCCCATTTATAACATTATTTCTATGAGCAAGCACATATCAGGGAACTCGTAAATCAGTAATCAATTGTCCCGTTACTTTGACAGATTGAAAAGATCATTTTCCCACTATATTGTACCCATCTGCAAGTATTGCCTATGCTAAGAAACATTCCTCACTGATTCTGTTTAATATGATGGAGACACTGAGAAACAAAGAGGAGTGATGGTTGCGTAATATGACGAATGTAGCTGATGTGAATTGTATGTGTAAGACAATGTTGAAATGGTCAATGTTCTGTTACATATATTTTTACTACAATATTTTTTGAAAAGAAGAAGAAAGAAACAGTCCCGCTATGCCTGGTTTCCTCTCAGCTCTGACAACACCAGCTACCTTGAGCATTAATGGTGATGGCCCACCCTGAGTCACAGTCAGAACATTGCAAGATAAAAGCTTCAAAATTGTTTGAAAACAGCCAATTTCTTTTGAGAAGAAGGAGCAACAACTTGAACAAAAACTACCAGTCTGGTCTCCAAACCCCCTAAGCACTTCAGGATCGTTATTGTGCAATTATTTCACAGTTATTGATCACCTCCAGCACACTAAGTTGTGAACAAATCTAGGACTGGACACAATTCTGCTCAGCAAATTTATAATCCAATATATACCATTTACTTATTACTCATTCTCTTTGCCCCAGGACAAACATCTTTTCATTTCTTTTTTTTCTTTTTAAAGTGATTATGTTTTTCCCATGTGGATTTAAAGTCTGGTATTTCATAATTGACTTGATATATCAGATTCTTGGAAGTCCTGTCTACTCTTTACTGCTGTCATACCCAGGTGGCTTCTCGCTGAGAAAACCAGAGTATTTGTCTGTCTGTATCAGATGTGTGCAGCACAGGAATGTCATGGAAGTTCACTGTGAGTTTTGTCACAGACATCGAGGACCTATGGAGGAATGTGGGGAAATCCATCTCCTTAACCAGAATTCATATACAACCAGAAGGCTTAAGTGAGAAGAAGTTCAGACAGGATTTCAGTCACTCTGCCTGGATCTAAGCTTTTGAAAATGAAACTAGCATACATCCTTTTAAAAAATATATTGTGGTTTCCTTCCTTTTCTTGAGTATTCCTTATGGAATCCCCACTTCTTTGGTGTTCTATATGTCATGCTAGACATTCCAAAGGAGCCCTGGTGGTATAATGATTAAGCTCTTGGCTGCTAACGGAAAGATCAGGATTTGAACCTATCAACTGTTTGATAAAAGACATGGTGATTTAATCCCATAAAGGTTCACAAAAAAAAAACAAAAACAAATGAATTGCTTGTAGAATTTACTGTGGCTCACAGCAATCCCATAGGACAGAATAGAACTGCCTCATAGCTCTTCCAAGGTTGTAATCTTTACGGAAGCAGACTATCACACCTCCTGAGTTAGCAACCAACATCCTACCCACTGTGTCATCAGGGTTTCACATAACGATTGTTGGTGTTAGGTACCATTGAATCAGTTCCAACTTATAAAAACCCAATGTGCAACAGAACATAATACTGCCTGGGCGTGTACCATCCTCACAGTGTTTGTTATGTTTGAGCCCATTCTTGTAGCCAGTGGGTCAGTCTATCAATTTCCTGCTTCTTTTTCACTCACTCTATTTCCACCAAGCATAATGTCTTTTTCCAAGATGTGTCCAAAAGTACGTGAGACAAAGTCTTGCCATCCTTGCTTCGAAGAGACATTTTGGCCGTACTTCTTCCAAGACAGATCTGTTGTTCTAGCAGTCCATGAATATCTCAATATTCTTCTCCAACACCATAATTCAAATGCATCAATTATTCTGCAGTCTTCCGTATTCACTGTCCAGTTTTCACATGTAGATGAGGCTATTGAAAATATCATGGCTTGGATCAGGTGCACCTTAGTCCTCAAACTGACATCTTTGCTCTTGAAAACTTTAAAGAGGTATTTTGCAGTAGATGTGTCTAAAGTTTTATCTTCGTCATTTGATTTCCTGACTGCCGCTTCCATAAGCATTGATTGTGGATCCCAGCAAAATAAAAATTTTGACAACTTCAATCTTTCTCTGTTTATCATGATGTTGTTTTTTGGTCCAGTTGTGAGGATTTTTGTTTTCTTTATACTCCATACTGTTGGCTGTATTCTTTGATCTTCATTAGAAAGTGTTCAAGCCCTTTTTGTTGTCAGCAAACTTGTTTGCGTCATTTGCATATCACAAGCTGTTAATGAGTCTCCTTTCAATGTTGATGCCTTGTTCTTCTTCATATAGTCTTCAGCTTCTCAGATTTTTTTGCTCAGCATACAGATTGAATAAGTATGGTGAAAGGATACAATATTGACACACACCTTTCCTGATTTTAAACCATTCAGTTTCCCTTTGATTTGTTTAAACAACTACCTCTTGTTCTATGTACAGGTTCTGCATGAGCACAATCAAGTATTCTGGAATTCCCATTCTTTGCAATGTTATGCATAGTTTGTTATAATTCACACAGTCGAATGCCTTTGCATAGTCAATAAAACTCAAGTAAACATCTTTCTGGTATTCTCTGCTTTCAGCCAAGATCCATCTTACGTTAGCAATGATATCCCTTGCTCAATGTAATATTCCAAATCTGGCCAGAATTTCTGGCAGCTTCCTGTTGGAACCATTGTTTAATTATCTTCACCAAAATTTTACTTGGATGTGATACTAATGATATTGTTCAATCATTTCCACATTCCATTGAGTCACCTTTCTGTGGAATGGACACAAATGTGGATCAGTTGGAAGCTGTCTTCCTAACTTCTTGTCAAAGATAAATGAGCGTCTCCAGCACTGCATCATTTGTTGAAACATTTCTATTAGTATTCTGTCAATTCTTAGAAACTTCTTTTTGCTAATGCCTTCAGTGCATTACTTCCTTAAGTATTATTGGTTCTCAGTGATATGCTACCTTTTGAAATGGTTGAAAATCAACCAATTCTTTTTGGTGCAGTGACAGTGTAGTCCTTCCATCTTCATTTAATAGTTCCTGCATCATTCAATATTTTGCCCATAAGATCCTCCAATATCCATAAAGATGACACTCTCAGAAGCCTTCTGAGGCAGTCATATAGAGTTACTATGATTTATAATTGAGTAGATGGCACATAACAACAACAGACATTGGAAACAGAAAATTAATGTCCTGTGTGTCAGTTTAGTAACCATGGCATTGCTATCTTTTTATTTCAACTTAGCTCACACCAGGAACAAACAACCAAATTGTTTTTTCTTGTTGGCTTTATTTATATCATTTCTATTTCTCTTTTTATTCTGACAGTTTGATGATGGTGTGGTAACCTTGCTCAAAGGAGCTCTGGTTATGAATTGGGCTGCTAATCTCACAGTCAGCAGTTTGAAACTACCAGCTGTTCCACGGGAGAAAGATGAGGCTTTCTGCTCCCGTAAAGATTTACAGCCTCAAGAACCCTTTACAGGGTCACTATGAGTCGGAACCAACTCCATGGCACATAAAAACAACAACAACAACGTTGCTCAAATAAGTCCTAGTGGTGCTAGGGATTAGCGTTGGAATGCTAATTGCAAGATTTGAGGTTCAAACCCACCAGTCACCTGCAAGAGACAGATGAGACTGTCTGTTCCCTCAAAGATTTACAGTCTCAGAAATCCTGTATAGGGTCACTATGAGTGGGAATCCACTTGATGACAATATGTTTGGTTTGGGTTTGAACCTTGCTCATTGGATTTCACCAATTTGACTATTGTGATAGTTTCTTTTTTTTTTTTTTTTTTTGCTTTGGGACCTCCTGTCTTTTTATCTTGACTCTACCCTGAAAGTACCTAACTAGTTTTCATTTAGGGTCTTGGTGGAGCATTATCATGTCTCCTCCCTTTTCCTTTCACTTCTCCACTGTATCTGTCTCCCCTCACCCATCAAGTGCTTGTATATGAGTCAGGCAAACTCTACAGCAGCCCAGAACAACAGCTTTCTGGAGAAGGTTGCATGAGTCTTTGGTAGACAGAATTAATCCTTAGCACTCAGCAGGAAGGAAGTCCTAGGAATACACTTCCCTAACTCCCCTCTCCTTGGCTTTCTCGTTTTTGCCCTTGATGTCAAGGACTAAAGTCACCAGAAACTAGAGTGAGCTGGTTGTTACAGTACACATGGGCTAGTGTCCTGGGACATAGCAGGGTACAAAAGAATGGGGAAAATATTTCAAAGGCAAATAGAAGTTGTTGAGCATGAATGGGTATTGCAGGGAAGATGCTACTTAATTTGAAGAGTTAATGAAACAGCCAAGTGGAGGCCTGGTTGGCAGTTGGACCTATGAGTCTGTAATTTCTGGCATGGAAAAAGTAGATGATATTAATGCATGGTATTACCTGCTTGTAATGCAAAGGTAAAGTGAAAAATTGCCAAGGTTTAGACTTTCAAGGACAAAGTCTGGGAAAGCATAAATAAGTATGTGTGCTTACAAGCATGTAGCAAGCAAAATGATGAAAACTTCTTAACTATTATCAAATGTCTTAGGGCAATGAGTTGCTGAGCCTAAGGGCTCAAGACCATAGTCTCAGGGGATGCCATGGTCTGACTGTGTATCTCGTTTTTGTCTGAATTCCTTTATCTTTCTAGAAATGTGCGTAGGAACCCTTACCATTCTATCTTATTCTTCTTTATTTCTTCTGCACTACAGCTGTCATTGAATCTTGCCATTTTTTCTGAACTGTCTCTCGGAGTAAATAATGCCTTCTTTTCTATTTCCATGACCACCATCCTAATCCAATACTCGTCTTCTGTATGATTAGATTCCTCCTGCAACAGCCTCCTGATGTTGTTGTTGTTAAGTGCCATCAAGTCGGTTCCAAATCACAGCGACCTTGTACAAGATTTCCGAGGAGCAGCTGGTAGGTTTGAACTGCTGACCTTGTAGTTAACAGTCCAGTACTTATCCTAAGCACTATACCAAGACCTCACAACAACCTCCTAGCTGACTGAATCTTTATTTCAATTCACCCTGCATATCATTGGTGGAGAAATCCTCCAAAAACCTTGCATTGGTTGACTGGCTCTTTACTATAAAAATTCATTGATTTGTTTCAGGAGATTTCTGCTTTGTCAGGACCATCACATCACATTTCTTTGGCTTTCAAGACACTTCAGTCAAACCTCACCGTACCAAGCTCCTCACTACTCCCAGCCTAAATTCCATTCCAACCTCCATTTCTGTTTGATAAAGCCATTCCCTCTTCCTGGTGTGATCTGTCTTTTCCTTGCCAATTCAGTTTTCGGTCTCTCGACATGAAATTAGATCTCATTTCTCCTTGAAGCGCTCATGGATTACTGAATCCTACATGGATCTTTTCTTTCTCTGACTCCTTTCATCACACCTGTTGTTCTTACTGTAAGAACAAAAGGTTTCCTGGTCCAGTGCCATCTTTACAATTGTTAATATAGTCAAGTCCTTCCTTGTTGCCACTGTGTATTTTGAGTGCTTTCTAACCTAGGAGTTCATCTTCCAGTACAACACTCTGTTGTGATTCACAGAATTTTCATTGGTTTATGTTTAGAAATAGATAGCCAGGCCTTTCTTCCTACTCTCTCTCTCTTAGTCTGTAAGCTCCGCTGACACCTCTCTACCATGGCTGACTCTGCTGGTGCTTGAAATACCAGCCTCATAGCTTCTAGCATCACAGCAACATACAAGTCACCACAGTACAACAAACTGACAGGTGGTCTTCAGTATTAGTGGTCCTATTTCACACTTTGTTACAATTTTGTAGCATAGTTCTAGATTCCTATAGGTTAATATTTGCTTAATTGAATTTGAAACGAGTATGTCTGAGCTGATTTCTTTTTCTTCCTCCTCTTCTATGCTACCACTCAAGTCACAAAGGTGAATTGGTCTGGTTGACGGGAGTCACATTTCTTTTAATTGGGGTATATTTTCCAGGAAATGCATTTTTTCTCTTTTAAGTCTTCAACCTGAATACATGGCAAATGCAGTCAGCAAAAGTGTTGGATGAAGCCATTGTCTAGACAAAATTTGCTTATTTTTGTTTTGAGTTTGAAAAAGGCCTTTTAAAAGAGCTATTGACTGTGTCGAATAGTCTAACAGAGGGAACACTTTTAAACGAAGAAACGGAGTACAATCTAGACAGCACTGGCTTTTTAAATCTACTTAAAAGAGTTCAGAATTACAGGAAATCTCTCCAGGTTGGGCCCAACATGGGGCTGGGGGAAGTGGCTAGCGAAGAAATGTTAATGTTTAACTCATAATATTGTCCCTAGTATCTCCTGGTCCTCAAACTAAACAGATGTGGAGTTCTGCTTAGGAACTTTAAAACTAAATAAAAGTATTCAGAGACTTAAAAGCTTTTCAAGTCAAATTTATCAGCTGTTAATTGTTGGCCAGGTTTAAAAAAAGAGCAGATAGACTTGTATTACTAGGTAGCATTCAAGATCAAGGAACTTAATTTGAGCACACTCATCATGTGACGGTGAAGCAATGAGCTATAGCCCCAAACAGAAAGAAACCTGCTGGAGGAGATGCAGTCTGTTTAAAGCCATAAGCAAATATTTGCAGACTTCAGCACCATGTGCCCATCCCTGTGGTATAAGTTTTGGAAGAACAAACAACATGCCAATTCGGGTTCATACAGTGAGAGGAAATGGGATGGCAGAGTCTCCCCCCCACCAAGACCTAACAAGATGAACAAAAAGTGAAAACAAAAGAAACAGCCTGCTCAAAAAAAGAAAAGAAAAAAAGAAAAGAAAAAAATTACCAACATAACCAAGTAAAGAAAATGGAATAACCTTTAGCCATAAATGTTAAAAAGTGATGGTCCAGGAAAGCAGGGAAGGAGCCACCTGGTATATAACCTCTAATTTCTGCTATTCCTTAGAAACCAGGGAAAGCAGGGAAGCAGCAATAGATTTGAGCAGGAAGTCCAGGAGAAAGTAAAGACAGGACCAAGAACAGTAGATGTTTCCTATCGCCTTGACCATCCAGGTAGAATTCAGAGGCATACCAACTTCTTTTTTTTCCCACTTATTATGGCATTCATTTTATTAAAATAATGAAAATTTGAGAAGAACCTCCTAAATGTTTATTACCAATGGACTGGTTAAGTAAGTATGGCTTATACCACAAATGAAATTTATGCATTCATTAAAAAATGTTAAGGTATATTCATTTCTATTGGTAATAAAAGATGTTCAAGATGTTCATGGATTTCCATCAAGCACACAAACAAACCAAGAAACACTCAACTAGATTATATTACCACTCTTCTAGGTAGCTGTTGTCCCAATTGACAAACCCTATTCGTTCACACACCATCCTGGGATGTTGTGATCTAGGTGAGCATTTTTAGAAAGAGTTGTTGTTAGGTGCCGTTGTGTCCGAGTTGGATTATGGTTCCAACTCATAATGACCCTATACACAACAGAATGAAACATTGCCCAACACTGCTCCATCTTCACAATTGTTATGTTTGAGCCCAATGTTGCTGCCACTGTGTCTGTCAATCCATCTTGTTGAGGGTCTTCCTCTTTTTTTTCTGACCCTCCATTTTACCAAGCATAATGTCCTTTTCCAGGAATTGATCCCTCCTAACAACATGTCCAAAGTATGTGAGACAAAATCTTACATCCTTGCTTCTCAGGGGTATTCTGGCTGTATTTCTTCCAAGACAGATTTGTCTGTTCTTCTGGTAGTCCGTGGTACTTTTAATTTTCTTCACCAACACCATAATCCAAATGCATAGATTCTTCTCAGGCCTTCCTT
>NW_006408794.1:3151897-3156633 GCF_000296735.1 Chrysochloris asiatica
TTTTTTTTTTTTTTTTAACACTCAGGCATATATAATAATTTACACCAGCAAAGATCACATTCTGCAAGTCTCCTGCCCACCAGCTCTCAGTCCCTCTTCCCATGAATCTGTTGGCCTCAGCTGCTCCCTCTCTTCATGTCCCCATCTCTGTCTCCATCTCTGGTGTCGCTACTCCTCTGGATAGTGTCCCAGATTCCGCTTGTGCTCTTCTCCCTTGATGGTCCTAGGGTCCTCTGTTTCTGGATGTAAGGTTAACTACTCCCCCATTTTTGTTACAAAACTTCTACCTTTACAGTTGTGACAGTTGCAATTAGACATGATAACAAGTACTCAGTATTGAATCATAAGAATCTTATCCCCATCTCTTTTCACCAGACCCATCTAGACAAGATGAAATCTATTCAGTGGGGACTCTTTCTTCCCCCCGCCCCCCCCCACACTCTTAAACTAAACTCCCTCTTGAAACCTTGTAAGCCAGTCACTTTGTGCCTTAAACAACCCCTCATTTCAGGTAGTTAATGTTGCTCGTTCCTATCTACCTAAAATACAGAGGGGATAGCATTGATACTTGATGTGAAGACTCCTTCCCTCTCTGTTGGGGCACACCAACTTCTAAGATATTCTACTGCAATGGAGTGGGGAATACTTCTGGCTAGAGGATGGTGCCCAAATAGAGGCAATGAACAGCTTGTCAAAATAGAACACAGAGCAGAATGCAATGGAGAAACTGGGCCGGGCTGGATGAGCCTGCTGGCCCGAGCTGGATGATCATCACAAAAGTCAAGAGTGTGCTCACTTTGGCTTTAGTACTTTCTTGGGACCATGCTGTGGAGATGTGACCACCATCTCATGGATCAACGGGGCTGCTTGCTCAACATCTACCCAGAGGGCACACAGGGGACTGGTCTCCTACATTGACCCTTCCATGGGACTAAATGAAGAGCAGAAATAATTTCAGAAAGTGGCCTTTGATTTTGCTACCCGGGAGATGGCTCCCAACATGGCAGAGTGGGACCAGAAGGAGCTGTTCCCAGTGGATGTGATGTGTAAAGCAGTCCAGCTAGGCTTTGACAGGGGTCTACGTATGGACAGATGTAGGTGGTCTGGACTGTCATGACTTGATACCTCTGTCATCTTTGAAGCCTTGGCTACAGGCTTATACCAGCACCACAACCTACATGAGCATCCACAGCATATGTGTCTGGATGATTGACACATTTGGAAATGAGGAGCAGAGGCATACAATATGCCCCCCTCGCTGCACCATGGAGAAATTTGCTTCCTACTGCCTCATTGAACCAGAAAGCGGAAGTGATGTTGCATCCCTTTGACCTCAGCTAAATGACAAGGAGATCATTACATCCTTAATGGCTCTAAGGCCTTCATTAGTGGTGGTGGTGAGTCGGACATCTGTGTTGTCATGTGCTGAACTGGAGGGCCAGGTCCCAAAGGTATCTCCTGCATAGTTGTTGAGAAGTGAACCCCTGGCCTCAGCTTTGGAAAGAAGGAGAAAGAGGTGGGGTGGAACTCCCAGTCAACTTGAGTTGTGATCTTTGAAGACTGTGCTGTCCCCATGACAAACAGAATTGGGAACAAGGGAAAAGGCTTCCTGATAGCCATGAAAGGACTGAACAGAGGAAGAATCAATGTTGTTTCCTGCTCTTTGGGAGCTGCTCATGCTTCAGTTATTCTCACTCGAGACCACCTGAATGTTCGAAAACAGTTTGGAGAACCTTTGTCCAGTAACCAGTATCTGCAGTTCAAATTGGCAGATATGGCAACAAGGCTGGTGGCGTCACAGCTTGTGAACCGCAATGCAGCCATAGCCCTAAAGGAGGATGGGAGGATGCTGTAGCCCTGTGCTCTGTGGTCAAGCTCTTTGCTACAGATGAATGCTTGCTTTGCTATCTAAAACCAGGCTCTACAGATGCATGAAGGATATGGCTACTTGCACGACTATGCTGTTCAGCAGTATGTGCGAGACTCCAGGGTCCACCAAATCCTAGAAGGTAGCAATGAAGTGATGAGGATGCTGAGCTCTCAAAGCCTACTTCAAGAGTAGTGCTCAAAGTTGATATTCTAACTTGGCTTCATGTGTTGAATGGGTCCAAGTGGACATTATATTCCAGATAGCTCCTGGATTGAAGGTTAGGCTTTTGTAGGGTGGGACCGTCACCTCTGTAGGTGGGCAGCAGCATCTGCTTTAGGAGTGAAAATCAGCAGAATTCAAGGAGGAGTGCTGATGAGAAACAGCACAGAAGACATTGTTTTTTTATGCCAGAAATACAACCTATGAAAAATCACCATCAAACCCAGAGTCTTTTCTTTGAGCCACATTGTCTAGATTTGTCTGCATTTTCCTGGTTCATGACATCTATTGTCTTATAGGTACTTTTGATGAGAGCTTTTTTAACTATAAAAGCAACAGTGTGAAATATGGGGAAATCGAGAAAAATGAGCTCCTAATCTTATTTTCTGTACTGTGACTTAAGATGTTTCTGTGGGTAATACTTCTTTTAGAGTGCTCTTTTGGATATACATTAAGATATAATCAGTATTTAGGGAACTCTTCTCCTAAGCTATGATGTAAATTGTGTCTCCTTTGGACTACTCAGAATCTAGGGGCTGAGGTTATATGGAGCGTTCCATTTATATAATAATGTTACAGGAACAATAAAGTTGACTTGAGTAAAAAAAAAATAAATAAATAAAACACAGAAACCAGTAAAGTTACTCAACAACCTTTTCCCTCTCTGCCAAATACTCTTGACACACAAACACCTTTGAGTTGTAGAAAACAATGACCGGTTCTCAAACTCCTAGTGGAAGAAAGACTAGTCCCAGATAAGTTTGGAAGAGTGTCAAAGGTAATTAATCCATATTATATTAAAGCAGATGTTTCAAGGTAAGGTAAATGGCTTACTCCTGAATGCTAACCTAAAGCTTGGCAGTTTTAACCCACCCAGAAGTACCACCAAAGATAAGCCTGGTGATCTGCCTTTGTTAAGATCGCAGCCAAAAAAATCCTATGGAGTAGGTCTACTCTGTAACACATGGGGTTGCCATGAGTCAGCATCGATTCAACAGCAACTATCAACAACAGTATATTGGAAACCTTACACAGGGTTGCTGAGAGTCAGATGCGGCTCCATGGTACTTAACAACAACATATTAGAGCAGGGAGTCCCAGAGTGATGCAAAAGGCCAGAGGTCCAAGTCCACCAAGTATCTCAGAAAAGAGTCCCAGAGACCTACTTTGAAAAACTTAGCCCTTGAAAATCATGTGGACCATAGTTCTTCTGTGACACACATAGATCCCCACGTGCTGGAATCTACTCAACAGGCATTGATGGTCTTTAGAACAAAGAGAAAGCTTCCCATATTAGCAATGCATAGCATGGCAACTATTTTGTTGTTATTGGTGTTGTCGGTTCTAACTCATAGTGACCCTGTGTAGGGTTTTCATGGAGCTGCTGGTGGGTTTGAACTGCCAGCCGTGTGGTTAGCAGTCCATTGCTGATCCTACAGTGGTACAGCAGGACTCTATAGCAACTCTAAGAAAGGGAAAAGAAAAAAGAAAGGAAGGAATAGAAAAAGAAAGGGACAATCTTAGTATACAAAGACAAAGAACCCAGGTTAGAAAAAAAAAAAAAAAAAGTAACAAAAAGAACAGAAATAAATTCCCCACAGATGTTTTTTGTTGCTATTGTTATTGTTAGGTGTTGTTGAGTCGGTTCCAACTCATATACAACAGATGAAACATTGCCCAGTCCTGCATCATCTTCACGATTGTTGCTATGGAAAAATATAATTATAGGATCCAATAAAACATCAGTTCAAAGAAGAGGTGGTAAAGCAACTGAAACAAGTTGAGCTAAGGAAACAAATTAATACTGTCAACACAACAAAAAGTTTACAAACCCATTTTTAAATCATAAACAAGGAAAAGACATAATTGAAAAGTCAAATTAATGGTATGAGGAAAGACTTGAGTTAAGAACAAACACAGAGGGGAACAACCAAGACATCAGAGTAATTAGAGTGAAGATATTATATGGAGATTAAATAAACCAACACCAGCATAATTTGTACTTCTAAATAGTAACTCCACAAATAGAATAGAAAATGTATTTAATGACACAATAGAGGAAAATATCTCTGCTAGAGACAACTAAAATAATGTTCACCAGCCGGTCCTTGGAATTCTAGACTGGGACGCTATTGGTCGGAAATGACTAAAGGACATTTAACAACAACAAAAATCTTTATTTGAGGTTCTATCTCTAACAGTGAATTGGAGACATAGAGGAAAACACCTTTGCTAGTGATAACTAGAAGAAAACTGAGAAGTGATCCTTTCACTGACATTTTCCCTAAGTGTTTAAATAAGTTTTAGAAATTCTGCTTTTTATTTGCTCCTTTCAAAGATTCTCATTTCACATTGGTGATGGTGGTGGTGATGTCGGTTCCAACTCATAGCGACCCTGTATAGGATTTCCAAGGCTGTAAATCTTTATGGGAGCAGAAAGCTTCATCTTTCTCCCATGGAAATGCTGGTAGTTTACATTGTTGTTGTTGTTATGTGCCATCGAGTCGGTTCCGACCCATAGCATACTAAAAATATGGGAAGTCCTTCATTTATAAGGCATTTGCTTAAATTTTCTCAAGTTAGCTTAATCAAATTTAGTTGATTGGATTGGTACAGTGGCAGCAGCAAAGGGCTCAAACATAGCAAC
>NW_006408794.1:3156858-3169117 GCF_000296735.1 Chrysochloris asiatica
ATAAAGGGCTTTAGAATAAGATTGAGACATTGCCTAGCTGTACTTAGCCTCTTTGATCTCAGTTTTCCCCTCTCAAAAATGGGACTAACATTATGTCCTTCAATAGAGTAGATTGTGTGGGGAGAAGTGGGAGCATTGTGCTCGGCACAGAAGTATGTCCAATAAACTTTAGTCTGGTCTCCTGACCTACGTTACTCTTAAATAACCTCCCTCTTTCTCCTCACATCCTTTACCACCTCTGTACATACTAAGATTTTAGTTTTATAAGACATCGTTTCTATAGGCACATTTCCGATGGATCTACATCCAGTTCTGCCCATCTTTTTTTAATCTCCAGATTTATAGAGCACATAATTGGTGGCTCAGGGTCTCATTGCAAACTTACAACTTTGGTCCTAGTCACTGGACTGTGAAATTATAACCTCAGCTAAGCAGAACTTGGGTCAAAAAGTCACCTTGTACAATTTTGGTACCCAGGACTCATTTTTTTATTGTAGAAGCCACTGATGTTTGTTGAAACATGGTATACTTTAGATGCTGGAAAGGACAGTTTAGAATCATGATGAAAACACTGAAGGAAGGTCAAAGAGACTCCATCTTCATCTGCCAAATCACACATAGATTAGGTACTGTTGTCACCAGGTGCTGATGAATTGTTCTGACTCATAATGACTCCTGTGCACAACAGAATGAAACACTGCCTCATCCTGCGCCATCCTCACAATTGTTGTTATGTCTGAGCCCATTGGTGCTGCCACTGTGTCAGTCCATCTCATTGGGATTCTTGCTCTTTTTCAATGACCTTCCACTTTTCCAAGCACGATATCCTTCTCCAAGGACTGTCCTTGACAACATGTCCAAAGTGCAAGAGACCAAGTCTCATTATCCTCGTTCTAAAGAGCATTCTTGCTGTACTTCTTCCAAGACATGTTTGTTTGTTCTTCTGGCAGTCCACAATTCTTTCAGTATTCTTCTCCAACACCATAATTCAAATGCATAGATTCTTTTATGGACTTCCTTATTCATTATCCAACGTTCACATGCATATGAGGAGATTGAAAATACCATGACTTGGGTCAGGCTTAGTCCTCAAAGTGACATCTTAACTTTTTAAAAAATTATTTCATAAAACAATTGCAGCCTTTCCAGTAGCCTGATGCAGGATTTCACCCAACAGAAGGGTCAGAGATCTATCTGTGTGATCGTTCAATTTATGTTCTGAAATATTTATGCAGTTTATTGAAGCTAAAGCATCTATATAAAATATGTAAAATTCTAGTGTCAAGGAAGGCAATTCATTCAGTGAAATTAGTTAATTTTTTCAAAAGTGGGACACCTTTTCTCTTTCTTTCATCTTCTTTTTTTTTCAGGGGTAACATTTTTTAATGTTCCATTGGGGTAAAATATGCATAGCATCTAATTTGCCACTTTAGCATTTTAAGGGGCCGTACAATGGCATTAATTACACTCACAATATTGCACAACCATCACCACTATTAGTATCTAAAATTTTTCATGCTTTCAAAGAAACTCTGTATCCATTAAGCAAAAATTTTTCATTCCCCTTTCCCTAACTTCTGATAACCACTCATCTACTTATTGTCTCCAAGCATTCGGCTCTTCTAGATATTTCATATAAGTGGAATCCTACAATATTTGTCCACTTGTGTCTGCTTATTTCACTATCATGTTTTTAAGGTGCATCCATATTAGAACTTTGTGACACTGTAGGACAAGCACTGGACTGTTAACCATAGGTCAGCAGTTCAAACCTACCGAGCACTCTTTAGAAACCCAATATAAGGTTGATCTGTGTCAGAACAGATTCTACAGCACTTAACAAACAACAATGTTCTATTGTATGTATGTACCACACTTTGCTTATCCATTCATCTTTTGATAGACATTTGGCTTATTTCCACATTTTGACTCTTGTGAAAAATACTGCAGTGAACATTGGAGTATAAATATCTGTTTGAGTCTCTGCTTTCAATTGTTTTGGGTATATGTCCAGGAGAGAAATTGCTGGGTCAAATGGTAATTCTGCATTTAACTTTTTGACAGACAAACAATCTGTTTCCCATAGCAGCTGAACCAATTTCCATTCAGTGAAGTACAGAGAGGACAGAAGCTGGAATGTGACATTATTTTGATTTCTAGTTCTCAAAGTGGCACAGAGTGAGCCACCCATAAGTGAATATTGTTCTTAGAAGACCATCGTTCAACTTGACCTCCAATGGTTTATACCAGATGGAAATAAACCTGAGATCTGAGGGTGACTAAGGGCCATAATCTCAGAGTTCGGCAGTCTTTAACCAAATAGTAAGCTTGCTCAGTTTTTACGATTTTAATGTTTCCCACCCCACCACACACACACATTTTCTCCCACCCTACCCAGAACCTTCTAATGTGATCCCTTTCAGAGCAGGTGGGAATAGTCACTGGGTACAATCTAGTCCCTCTGAACTCAGGGTCATGGAGATTGCTGCTTGCATGGTCTACTAGTCCTTTGGATTAATTATTTTCATGTGTCTTTTATTTTCTTCCCTCTTCTTTTTTCTGGACAGGGAGAAACCAGTATTCATACTTCTGGTCTGCAAATGAACTCACCCCCATGCCTCAATTTTGAGCCAATCAATAGATAGGTCAGTAAAAGGAACAAGAACAACAGTGAGGTATGCAAATTTTAGAACAGCACCAACCTTGTGAGATCAAAAAGGCAGCATTTTGGCAGCCAGGTGCTGGTGGCCAGGAGGCAGTCTTGAGGAATGTGACCTTTGATTATTTAAATGATTATATATTCCTGAGTGTTTTTGTGTATGTCCCCCAAAAAACAGAGGGAATAGAAGTAACTATGGTTGCATGATGATACACAGAGGAGATTGTAATCATTGCAATGAAACATTGAGTGGAAGTAAACGATCACTCAATTCACAATAAAAACTTTTAAAAAGGGGGAGGGGCAGCATTTATCCAAGGTCAAAGTTCAGAAGGGTTAGGAAAGAGGGAGGAATGGAAACAGGAAACACAGGGAGGAATTAAGATTGTGATGTTACATTGGGGAATTTTAATCAAAGACATGAAATGAAATATGTGTGAGTTATTGAAAGAAAAAGTCATATACTTTGTAAACCTTCACCCATTTCAGAATACAAGTTATAAAGAAAAGAAACACGAGAAGCAGCTTGAAGGGACTAGGGAAGCTTGGGGCTGTGGTGATCCATAATGTCTCTGTGTTAGTAGGATGATGGGAACCACACACTCACTTCCTCTGGTTTGCTTGTGATGGATAGGATGCCCATGACGCAGTTCATCTGGGCCACAGTTGACAATGTTACTTCTTTTGCGTCTCCAATCTCAATAACTTCCCATATTGTTGTTGTTGTTAAGTGCTGTGAAGTCTGTTCCTACTCATAACGACCCTGTCTACAATTTCCAAGGAATGGCTGATGAGTTTGAACCACCAACCTTAAAATTCAAACCGACCTTGCGGTCCAGTGTATTATCATGCAGTGCCACATGAGGACTCATAAAACCAAAGAACTTGGTTGCCTTTAAGTTGTTCCCAATTCATGGTGACTCTATGGTTTTCACAGTGTAACTGTGTTCCAGAGGATTTCAGAGCTGTGACTTTTTGAATTTTTTTCTTTTGAGGTACCTCTACCTGTGATCCAACTACCAAACTTTCAGTTAGTATCTAAACACAACTAATTGTGCTTCGCAAGGTGCTACTTTGGCACCTAAGAAGCCCTAGAAAACCACAGAACTTCGTACATTCATCATTCACGGTTTCTGAGTTTATCTCTGGTACAGTTTTTTTTGTCATCATAATAAAATTGGTGTTGTTGTTGTTGTTGTGTGCCATGGAGTCAGTTCCGACTCATAGCAACCCTGTACAGGGTTTCCGAGGCTGTAAATCTTTACAGGAGCAGAAAGCCTCATCTTTCTCCCGCGGAACAGCTGGTAGTTTCGAACTGCAATCCTTGCGGTTCACAGCCCGGTTCATAACCACTACGCTACCAGAGCTCCTTATAATAAAATTAACAAATGCTTATTTTTAGATGCCGATGAGTCCGTTTCGACAATATGAACAACAGAACAAAACACTATCCAGTCCTGCACCATTCTCACTATTGTTGTTATGTTTGAACCTTTGCTGCTGCCACTGTGTCTATGCATCTCATTGGGAGTCTTCCTCTGTTTTTGCTGACATTCCACTTTACCAAGCATGGTATCCTTCTTCAAGGACTGGTCCCTTCTGACAACATGTCCAAAGTGCTAGAGATGAAGTCTCACCATCCTTGTTTCTACAGAGTAGTCTGGCTATACCATTTCCAAGACAGAATTCTTTGCTCTGCTGGCAGTCCATGGTACTTTCAATATTCTTCGCTAACATCATCATTCAAATACACTGATTCTTTTATGGTCTTTCTTATTCATTGTCCAACTTTCACAAGCATATGAACCTATTGAAAATACCATGGCTTGTGTCAGGAGCACCTTAGTCCTCAAAGTGACGTCTTTTCTCTTTAATACTTGCCTAATGCAAATGTGGTTTGATTTTATGGCTGCTGTTTCTATAAGCATTGATTGTGGACCCAAGCAAAATGAAATCTTGACAACTTCAATCTTTTCTACATTTATCATGATATAACTCAATGGTCCAGTTGTGAGGATTTTCCTTTTTTTTCCTTCACATTGAGACTGTAGTCTTTGACTGTCATCAGTTTTTCAAGTTTTCTTCACTTCCAGCAAGCAAAGTTGTGACATTTGTAATCATTTTAGTTGTCAATGAGACTTCCTCCAATCCTGATGCTACATTCTTCATATAATCCAGTTTCTCTAACTCCATAAGAGGGAAAGAGAACCAAACTCAAAATCAGCTCAAGGTCATTTCCTATGAAGTGGAGGTCAGACATGCCTCCATCCTATATCAGTGCCTTTAAAATTAGTTGAAATGGAGAACCAATTTAGAAAACACATCCCTATGATTTTGTTTCTTTAGAACCTTCTCAGTACCACATATGCTAGGGCAGGTTTTCTAAAGAAGCAAAACATAAATATATATAAAATGAGAAGTTTATTTTCAAGGAAATGGCTCACAAATTGCAGAGTCCCACATCTCCAGAAGAAGAGAGAGAGTCCCTCCCACATGTCCATTATATTGGGAGCAGGCCATACCCTCAAGGAATCCTCCCTTCAGTTGACTGGCTGCTCATGGCCACTCATCATAGAGCTATACCTGTATTAGGTTTCATTATCATGGGAAAAAGTACATCCCAATTGCTAAACCTCTGGAAATCCTGGGCTAGTCAAGTTGACACAAAATCTTAATCATTATACTGTCTCTTGACTGGTTCATTTAATCCATTGATGTTCATTGTAATTATCAACAGATATGAATTGATGACAGTCATTTTGCTGGGTATTTTTTTGTGATGCTGCTGGTTTCTTTGTTCCCCATAATTTTCTGTGCTGAGTTCATTTTGTTTGTATGTTTTCTTGTCAATTTCATTGCTATTGTTCTAATGATTACTAAATGTTTATGGTTTTTGTTTTTCTTGATTTGAAGTGAAGGTGTAATAATTATCTTTATTCTGGTATGGTACTGTGGGATAATGCACTGGACCAAAAAGTCAATGGCTCAAACCCACCAGCTCCTCAGACAGGGTCTCTGTGAGTTAGGACCAACTCAGTGACACTTAACAATAGCAGTAACCCTGTAATTTAATAATTTCTTTCCTAGTTTAAAAGTATGTTTGATCTGGAAGTCTACATCACTTTGTAGCCATTTGGAAGTTCTGTAATGATACTTTTCTCATTGCAGTTATCTTCATTATAAATTGATATCTCTGATTCCCTATTTTCAGTCTTACAGGTTTATTTTTACTTTGGATACTTCTATATAGAGTTGCTATGAGTTGAAACCAACTCAGTGGCACTTAACAACAACTTCTACTTCTGAACTATGGGTGGTGTTGCCATGTTTGTAAATTTTAAGTTGTTGACTTCTTTTGCTGGTTCTTAGTCCAAAAGATTCTTTTTTTGGTAAAGTTGGTCTGCTTATCACAAATTCCTTTAAGTTTTGCGTATCTAGAAATGTTCTAATTGTGTCATCATATTTAAGGGATGGAGTCCCAGTGTGGTACTGTTTGATAAGCACTGGATTGCTAACTACAAGCTTGGTGGTTCAAACTCACCAGCTGCTCCTTTCTAGTCATATATAGGATCACTGTGAGTCAAAACTGACTGGCAGCACTTAACAACAATTTGAGGGGCAGTTTTACTGGGTATATAATTTTTGTTTGACATTGTTTTTGCTTTTTTCAGAGTTCTGTATATATCTTCCTAGTGCCTTCTTGTCTGCATGGTTTTTGCTGAGAAATCAGAATTTAATCTTCTAGGTTCTCCTTTGTAGGTAACATTTTGTTTTTCCCAACCTGCTTTCTGAATTCTGTTCTTATCTTTGATTTTGGAGTGTTTAATTATGACATGTCTTGGTGGTTTCCTTTTGGGACCTATCTTGTTTGAGAATCATTCAGCTTCTTGAATGCTTATCTTTTTGTCTGTCATGATGTTAGGGAAGTTTTCTTCCAACAGTTCATTGACTGTCTTTTCTTTGCTTCATCATGTTTTGGAATCTTAAGTTTTTTTCTGATTGCTCTTCTAGCTTACTAGTACTGAGAGATTTATCTTCAAGCTTGCTAATTTGGGTTTTCCTTTGATTAAAACCTACTCCTTCACCCTTTCAATGTATTGTCCATTTCTGAAATCTTAATATGAATCTTCTGGATTTCTATTCACAGGTTTTATATTATCTCCAGTCCTGTGGTATCTATTTTGTTTGTTTGTTCCTGTAGTATTTTCCTGAATTCTTCCATGTATTCTTCACCTTTCTGTCAATCATTTGGAAGTACCTAAATATTATTCTCTTGACTTCTTTTTTCAGATAGTTCCAATAGCTTCTTTTTTCCTCAAAAATATTTTATCTGCCTCTTTGTCACTTGTTTGAGCCACTCTATCTTGTTCCTTCATGTGAACAGAAATTGTCTTTGCTTCCAAGACATTGTGGTGTTTGTATTTGTATCAGATTGATGATTGTATGTTAGTGTATTCTTAGGTACTCACTATTACCTCCTGGTGGCTGTGATTAAGGGGTGGAAGCAGATGCTTAGTTCTCTGTTCACCATTGTGCAGTTCAATTTAGGATGGATTTGGTTGATGTTGGTTGTTGTTAATCATGTATATAGCAGCTGGTATTGGCTCTTGCCCAGTGGATGGGGTTGTAAAGGGTACAGTTATTGCTGGGATGTATGGACATGGTTGCTGTCCCATGCAGGGTGTGGCAAGAAGAGAAAACACACACACACAAGAGAGAAGGAAAACAAACAACAGTATATAAAGGAAATAGTAAAAAAAAAAAAAAAAAGGTGGAAAAGGAATACACAAACTAAAAGGAAAAAAGAGGGCAATGAAAAATAATTTAAAACCCTGGAAGAAAAAAATATTGGAGAAATAAAAAGAATGAAAAAGGACTAAACACAATTCGAAAGAGATATGAGTAAAAGGGAAAGAGATCAGAGAGTAGTACAGAAAATCCAAGAAGAAGACAAAAAAGGAAGAGAAAAGAGAAAGAAGCAGTATCAGTTGGAAAAGAGAAGCAGAAGAGAAAAAAAAAAAAAAGAAAACTAAGATAGAAAGGATACAAAGCAAGGGTAGGTAAACAGAGGAGGAAGGCAAAGAAAGAACAAAAACAAAAACAATGAAAGGAAAAAATCAGGGCAGGTGTCAGACCCAGGGAGGAGAAAATTCTGGGGTCTCCAGCCCTCCAAGGAACTCACATGGTGGATGGGTAAAGAATACGACAGTGGCTCTTTGACCCTAGACAGAGTTCCTATAGGACTAATTGTTGCCTGATCTAGACCCCAATTCAGAAGTATTTTGTGCAGACCCCAAATCAGCTGGGGGATCAGGGTATTTCCATCCCAGAAGGCAGCTGAGAGTGAGAGGCCCCACCAGTTCAGAGCTGGCCAGAACCAGATCTTCAGGTCTGGAGCAGGCTGTACCTGATTTCAGATGCTAGAGTTGGTGCTGCTAGCTCTCCACTCACTGTGATGGGCTCACAACTATGGCACTCAGCCTCCATGTGATTCTGACCATCAGAAGAGCAGGAGCTTTGCTAGTAGTGTATATACATGAGGGTTGGCCATGCTTTTGGTTACCAGGGGACTATGGGGAACAAGCAAAAGAAAAACTGCACCTTTATCTCCATGAGTCTCTGGTGTGTTCCTACAATGCCAATATGCTTTCTTGTCTCTGAAGCTGGTCACAAAAGTTTAAGATGGCCACACCCCATCAGGTTTGTCAGCACAGGTCACCAGTCTGTTTCCTATTTATTTGCCACATCTATTGAGTTTTCTTTCCTAGTAAGCATTCAATCTATTTTCCTATCCCTTCATCTGAAGCTCAGGGTTTCAGAACTATCATCGGCTTCTGTTTCATGTGATTCCTTATCTTTGTTGTTGTTGTTATGTGCCATGGAGTCGGTTCCGACTCATAGCGACCCTGCAACAGGGTTTCCAAGGCTGTAAATCTTTATGGGAGCAGAAAGCCTCATCTTTCTCCCACGGAACGGCTGGTAGTTTCGACCTGCTGACCTTGCGGTTCGCAGCACGATTCGTAACCACGTCTATATGGCCTTGCTGCCTAGTCTGCCATTTTGCCACCTCCCTTCTCATTGCATCCGTCTGTTGAAGCATTTCAATTTATAGTCCACCCATTCCTGGAAACCTTTTTTCCTCCTATGCCTTCAGTGCCACTTGGACTTCTTCCTTCAATAGTATTGGTTCTTGATCATATATACTACCTCTTGAAATGACTGAACATCAAATAATGCTTTTTGGTACAGTGACTTTGTATATTCGGTCTATTATCTTTTGATGCTTCCTGTCCCATTCAATATTTTTCTTATGAAATCCTTAAATATTGCAATCAAAGGCTTGAATTTTTTGTTCTTTCAGCTTGAGATATGCTGATTGTGTTCTTCTCTTTTGGTTTTCTAACTCCAGATCTTTGCACGTTTCATTATAATACTTTGCATGATCTTCTTGAGCTCCCCTTTGAAATTTTCTGTTCAGCTCTTTTACTTCCTTATCTCTTCTGATCACTTTAGTTTCTCTACACTCAAGATTAAATTTCAGTCTCTTCTTACATCCATTTTGGTTTTTTATTTCTTTCTTATCATTTTAATTACCTCTTGCTTTCTGTGTATGATGGTCTTTGGTCGTTGGTGTCTAACCTTTTCTTGACATGGACACTAAATTCAATTGGGATATATTCAAGGTTATATTTTGGTTCTCATGGACTTGTTTTAATTTTCTTCAGCTTCAGCCTGAACTTTTCCACAGTCTTTCTCTGCTCTTGCTTTGGCTGATGATTTGAGCTTCTCCATTGTTTCTTCCCACAGAAATAGCCAATTTAATTCCTGTGTAGTCCATCTGGTGAGAGCCATGTATATGGTCATCATTTATTATTTTCTTGAAAGAAGGTATTTTCCATGAATAAGTCATGGGTTTTGCAAAACTCTATCATGTGATCTTCAGCATCATTTCTATCACCAAGGTCATATTTTGAAACTACTGATCCTTTGTTTTTGTTTCCAACTTTGGCATTTTAATCACAGTAATTATCAGTGCATCCTGATTACATTTTTAATCAATTTCAGATGGAAGAAGTTGGTATAATTCTTCAATTTTATCATCACTGGCTTAATTTGAGTAACAGTGGTATCAACTGGTCTTCTTCATAGGAGGATGTTATTATACCATCACAGACATCATTGTACTTCAAGATAAATCTTGAAATGTTGTTTTGTTTTGATGAGTGTTCCGTTCCTGGCATTGTAAACCACATGATTGTCTGATTCAAAATTGCCCCTACCAGTCCATTTCAGCTCACTAGTGTTTAAGATGTCGATCTTTATGTGTTCCAATTCATTTTTGATGACTTCCAGTTCTCCTAGATTCATACTTCATACATTCCACGTTCTGATTATTAAGGGATATTTATAGATGCTTCTTCTCATTTTGAGTTGTGCCCCATCAGCGTATAAAGTTCCCAAAAGCTTTGTTCCATCCCCATCATTAAGGTCGACTCTACTTTTAGGAGGTAGCTCTAACCTGCTTGTATTTTGCATACCTTCTAGCTTGAGAAGACCATCTTCCAGCACAGTATCAGACACGTCCCACTGCTCTTTGTAAGGTTTTCAGTGGATAACCATTTGTAAGTGGTCTGTCCCGACTTCTTCCTAATATATCTTAACCTGGAAACTCCACTGAAATTTGTCTACCATGGGTGTTCTTGTTGTTGTTATGTGCTGTGGAGTCAGTTCTGACTCATAGTGACCCTATGTAAACAGAATGAAACACTGTTTCATGCTTGGTCCTGTGCCATCTTCACAGTCATTGTTATGTCTGAGTCCATTGTTACAGCCACTGTGCCAATCCATTTCATTGAGGGTCTTACCCTTGTTCACTGATTTTCTACTTTAACAAGCATGAGCTCCTTCTCCAGGGACTGGTCCTGCCTAATGTTATGTCCAAAATGCATTAGACAAAGTCTCATCATCCTCATTTTTAAGAAGAAGACCTCTTCACTCTCGGCAAGCAAGGTTGTGTCATCTGCTTCTCTCAGGTTTTTAATAAGGCTTCCTCCAAACCTGATGCTACATTTTTCTCAAGTTCAGCTTCTTGCATTATTTGCTCAGTTATACATATTGAGTAAGTATGGAGCAAAGATACAATCCTGTAGCATGTGATTTTAAACCACGTAGTATCACCTTGTTCTATTTGAATGACCGCCTCTTTGTCTTTGTACCGATTCTATATGAGTACAGTTAAGTTTACTCTTTGCAGTGTTATTCATTATTTGATCTGATCTACACAGTCGAATGTCTTTTCATAGTCAATAAAACACAGTTAAACAATTTTTCTGGTATTATTGCATTCAAGCAAGATCCATCTGATATCAGCAATAATATCCCTCATTCTGTGTCCTCTTCTGAAGGCAACTTGAATTTCAGGAAATTCGTATCAAGGAACTGCTGCAACCTTTGAGTTATCTTAAGCAAAACTTAAATTGCATGGAACATTAATGATAATGTTTCATAATTTCTGCGTTTTATTGGATTACCTTTCTTTTTAATACAGTTAGTCTTTCAAATATACTGGCATAGATAAGTAAGTGCTTCCAGCATTGCTTCTGTTCATTGAAACATCTCAATTGATACTCCATTAATTCCTGGAGCCTTGTTTTTTGACAATGCCTTCAGTGCAGCTTGATCTTTGCTCTTGATTATATGCCACGTTTTGAAATATTTGAACATTGACCAAATCTTTTTGGTATAGTGACTCTGTATATCCTTTCCATTTTCCCTTGATGATTCCTACATCATTGAATGTCTTGTCTACTTGTTGTTAGGTGTTGTTGTTGTTGTTATTGTTGTTAGGTGCCATTGAGTTGCTACTGTCTTATAACGACCCTATGTACAACAGAAGGGAACACTGACAAGTTCTGGACCAACCTCACAACTGTTGCTACACTTGAGCCCACTGATGCTCCCACTTTGCCAATCCATCTTGCTGGGGGTCTTCCTCTTTTTCTCTGACCCTCCACCTTACCAAAAATGATATCCCTCTCCAGTGATTGGCCCCTCCTGGCAATATGTCCAAAATATGAGAGACGAAGTCTGGCCCTCCTGGCCTCCAAGGAGTATTCTGGCTGTGTAGTTCTTCCAACATAGATCTGTTGGTTCTTTTGGCAACCCATGGTACTTTCAACATTCTCCTCCAACACCATAACTCAAATACATCAATTCTTCTACAGTTTTCCTTACTCACTGTCCAACTTTTGCATGTGTATGAGTTCATTGAAAATACCATGGCTTGGGTATGGGTAAAAAGACCTTTTTAAAGTGTTGAAGAGCAAAAATGTCAGCTTGAGGAGTCTTGTCTATAGAATCCTTCAATATTGCAACTTGAAGTATGAATGTTTTCTTCAGTTCTTTCAGTATGAGAAATGCCAAGTGTATTCTTTTCTAACTCCAGATCTTTTACATATCATTATAATATTTTGTCTTCTTAAGCTGCCCTTTGAAATCTTCTGTTCAGCTCTATTATATCATCATTTCTGTGGTTCACTGTAGCTACTCTGCAATCAAAAGCAAGTTTCAAAGTCTCTTCTCATATCTATCTTGATCCTA
>NW_006408794.1:3170054-3171977 GCF_000296735.1 Chrysochloris asiatica
ACTTTCAATATTCTCCTCCAACACCATAACTCAAATGCATCTAATAGGGAAGTGATAATTTGATCCAAGAGTTTTATTTCATTTAGGTTCAAAAAGAAGAAAATTCAAACAGCCTTGAATATAACTTTCTCACCACCGCACATAAAAAGAGATCAGAGAGTCATATTCCAGGGGAGTGTGCAGGTTGTAAATAAAAGGTAGAAAGCATGATCTTTTACATCTAATGAGCAGGATGATTATCAGTAAAGAATAGAAGAAAGTTAGTATGATGAATACTGCACTGATTTGAAGGGAAATTAGACTCGAAAACCCTTCCTTATACATTTAAGGATCCTTAAAAGGAATACTTCGCAATTACTTATTCAAGATGTTTAAATGTTATAATCTCCTGGTAAGGTACAATGCTCATATATGTAGTTTCTCAAACTCAACCGGGCTCCTTCTTTAAGGCTGGTATAGTGTCACTTGCTACGGTCATATGATTTTTCATGTGTTAGTTTTGTCTCCAAACAAATGGGAACCTTCTCATGTGTGTAAACATTATTTTGTGCTGTTCGTGTTATAAAGTAGTAGCATCAGAAGCTGTCTAATTTCAGGTGGAAGAAACAGAATCAAAATCAGACCAAAGCTGGATCAAAATTGAAACAATAAAATCCTGTCAGCATTATCTCCTAGCCCCCTTTCACAAGATCCATCTGGGTAAGAGGAAAATGGGGACTTTTCCCTTGTCCCCTCATTCTAAAACTAAGCACACCCATGAAAGCTTGTTAAGCTGGCCACTTCCAGCCTTTAGAGTCCCCATTTTTAATAGCCAATATCTAAATTACCCATCCTATCAACCTAGTACACTGAGGAGACAAACACGTACCTTGACATGAACAATCTTCCATTCCAATTGGAATTTTTAGCAACTGCATTCACAAGCAAAAAGTCCAGTCCAACAAATTGTAGTAATTGACATTTGCTCTCAGTTACAAACATCTTTAATCTTGTCAGGTTCTGGTCAGCTCAACCCTAGCAATCTAAGCTAGGTGAAATGGGTACTAGCTACAAGTTTGGGAGTTTCACACACACACATCCCTATACTTCAAACCAGCTAGCACCCTCACTCTTAGCCTTAGTCCCGTGAGATAGGTCAGTACTCATGGACTCAGGAGTTCACCCATCTCCCTATACTTCTGAATAGCCAGCCTTCCTGCTCCTCTTAGCTCAAGTTTAATGGGCGCCAATAGAACATGTCCAAACTCATCCCGTATCTTCATTGTTTCATTTCCTTTCATTTCACCCACACAAAGACCTAGGTGGTCACCAGTGAGCATAGGGCTCCAGTTCCTTGTAACTTTCAGTCCCACAAGGGGGTTTTCTCTGATGGGCTGATTTTCCTTGCCTTGATGTCTCCAAAACTAAAAACTGTCCACATTTTTTCTTGGCTTGGATCTCCTGTTCCCTCAGCAGTTCTGGGTTGGTCTGCATATATTTTCAAATGCAAATGTAACAACTCTGAAGGTTCTAGGTGGGGCTCAGGATTCCACCTAAAGCCCATTATTTTCTACAAAGACTTAAACCAGGAAGGCTATTTTTTTCCTAGCAAATTCTAAATCCCCTTTTAGCAAATCCAATCAAGTATAGGCTGAAGGTGAACTTGCAATCTGTCTGTAATCATAATTCCCAATAGTCCTATCAGGAGAAACCAATATCCATAAGGCAGTCAAAAATATAAACCTTTTAAAAACATTCCAAGTTCAATTTTTTCTTCTGTCTTGGAGTAACCCAATTCATATGCATATATGGTCTTGGATCTCTGGCAGGGTGGACTCCAGTAAGCCCAAGTCTGATATCAGTCATTCTTTTTAACTAGCGTGTCATCGGCTCCAGGCAACTCCAGAAATTTCAGCTCTCCCCTCCACTTAAATATTTTATCCC
>NW_006408794.1:3173047-3175733 GCF_000296735.1 Chrysochloris asiatica
ATTTATTATTTTATTACAATTGTAGAGTCTTAGGTATCCAGCAGAAGAGAGCAGAGCAAGTTCCTCCTATGGGCTCATTATATTGGGAGCAGGCCACACCTCCAAGGAAACATCCCTTTAATTGATTGGCTGCTCATACCTGTTCATTATAAAGTTAACTATGCTTGTATTAGGTTTCATCACCATGGGAATAAGCACATCCGAATTGCTAAACCTCTGGAAATCCTGGCCTAACTGAGTTGACACAGAATTCTAACAATTTTAAAGCCCTTCTTCCTAGTGTGTCTTAGTCTAGAAGTTCTGCCAAAATCTGTTCACCATGGGTCACCCTGCTGGTATTTGAAATACCAGTAGTATAGGTTTCAGCATCATAACAACACACAAACCACCTCTACCAGAGTACTCCAAACTGGCAGATGAGTAGTAGTCACACAGTTTAGACAATCAATACTGAATAAGTGAATGAATTAATTTGGAAGGAGATTCTCAGGGGATTCAAAGTCAGGAAATTTAGCCATTGTTCAGTGAAGAAAAGAGGCTTCATATAGCGTTTGTGAAATATTTATGACTTGGAGTTTCCCCAGAAACTGAAGTCTAGTTTTGTCTCTTCCATGTGTTCTCCTAAAACGTAATATTTTGGCAGAACTATAAAGAAGCTGCATTCAGTATTTCATTCTTTTCATTGGTGCACTCATGATTAAATTACCATATTGGCATTAGTATTGACTGGGCTCAATGTTCCAAAGTGTCACAGGGTTTTTTTAGTCAATGTGAGTGAAAACATACTGTTTTTACTAGACGATCAATGTTTTTACTGCAAGAGATGGCACTGTTTCATCTGCACAGAGATAAAAGGTGAAGGTCACATAGCAAAGCCAGACAAAATGCAGAGAAAGTCAGGGGAAGAAGTGAACAAAACTGGGGCTTTCAAGCGGGATCTGTATGAGGAATAGGCAGAGCATGGTAAAAGAGCATGGCAGCAAAAATATAGGCAGTGCCTTTTGGTAAGGCCAGGGTCGAGTTGGCTGCTGTCCACTTTGCCACATCATTCTGCAGCTCTTTGAATCTCTGAACTAGATTTTATTTTCCTTTGAAGGGCTATGCTATCAAGAATCTTCTTCTAAAATATAAACATCCCCTGAAAGAGATTAATGCTCTCCTAGAAATTTGTATGCAGTATACTTACCTCAGGAGCTCTGGTGGCGTAGTGGTTACGAATCGGGTTGCGAACCAAAAGGTCAGCAGTTTGAAACGACCAGCTGCTCCACGGGAGAAAGAGGAGGCTTTCTGCTCCCGTAAAGATTTGCAGCCTCGGAAACCCTGTTCAGGGTCGCTATGGGTCAGAACCGACTCGATGGCACTTACAACAACAACAACAATACTTACCTCAAGAGAAAGCGGAGACCTGGGGTAGCACTGTAAGATAAGCACTGGATTGTGACCTATAAGGTTGACAATTCAAACCCACCAGCTGCTCCTTGGAAACCCTATACAGTTAGTCAGAACTGACTCAATGGCATGTAACAACAAGAGAAAGCTGGTAGAAATGGTGTGGGACCCAGACCCTGCTAGTTTTAGAGAATGTCTTAGTTACCTAGTGCTCCTGGAACAAAAATAACACAAGTAGGTGGTTTTTAAGAACAGAAATTTCTTTTCTCCCAACTTGGGAGGCTAGAAGTCTGAATTCAGGGCACCTACTCTTAGGGGAGGCCCTTGTTTATTTCAGCTTCTAGTAGATGTCACTCCTTGAATTTCCAGGGCTTGTTGATTCACCTGCTTAAGTTGTCTTCAGTTGGCATCAGGTAAGGAGCCCTGGTGGCACAGTGGTTAAAATGCTCATCTGCTAATCAGAAAGATCAGTAGTTAAAATCCACTAGCTGCTCTGTGAAAGACAGATGTGGCAGTCTGCTTCCAAAATGATCAAAATGATGACAGTTTTGGAAACTCTATAGGGCAGTTTTCCTCTGTCCTTTAGGTACCTGTGAGTTGAGCTAGACTTGATGTTTACAGGTTTGGTTTGGTTTTGTCTTTCCCCATGTGTGCTCACATATCTGTAGGTAAAGCACAGGACCACAAGGTGGGCTGGAACCACAAGGTCAGCAGTTCAAACTCACCAGCTGCTCCTCAGACAGGGTTGCTGTGAGTCAGAACCAACTCCAAGGCACTTAACAGCAACATCATCTCTGTATCTATTCTACTCTCACCTCACGCAGACGCTCCTCGCCCTGACAAGGTTTCATTAACAAAACAAGCAGGATCCCTTCCATGGATACAGAAGTCAGGACTCCAACGTGTATTTTGGGTACACACGATTCAATGCATAATTGAGGGTGTCAGCAGTCTGGGTAGGTTTACTTCACAGTCCATCTGAAACTGGTTCCTGTGGCCCACGAAATGAGTGCAACACTAGGAACCAAGAGCTGCAATAGGAGTAGGATGCGAGGGAGAACACTGCACACTTTGAACAGGGTTGGCAGTAGTTGTAGAAAAAATGGACTGGGGTTCCATCAAAAAGGGTTTATTTGATTGACCCAAATCTATCCAATATAATGGGCTCACATTCCAAATACCAACTATTCCATCTTGCAGAAATTTCCCAAAGAAAACCTAAAGATGCCTTATATTCTTCCTAATGGTAATGTAGTTCTAAGTATAGGAAAAAAATGTCCCAGCATATTTCTCTTAA
>NW_006408794.1:3175833-3176357 GCF_000296735.1 Chrysochloris asiatica
CAAAAGATTTATACATGTTTTCACTAAGGCAGAATTTCACTTATTTTTTTAAAAATTTGCCAAGAATTTTGAAGTAAGGCTTTTATCAAATGGTTTAACATAAATAGGATCCAATCTCCTGGGCAGGTGAAAGGTGGCTGCTGTAACTTTAGAAAGGCTGGTTCTTAGTGGGTTTGCCAACAGTTTAAATGTTACGCTGAGCTGGATGCTGTTGATTTGAATTGTGGTAGTCACTTGCACAAGTAAATTTGGGAAGCATTTGCCACAAAAGAGAGGAAGCCTAGCAAAGTATCTGTGGGATATTGAGGGTTCATTTATGGCAGGGATTGTGTCTTATTCATTGCTGCATCTTCAGTGCTAAGCACAATGACACCTAACAAATAGTAAATGTTCAACAAATGTTTGCTGACTATATGAATGAATTTGTGAGAAAATGAATACATGAAAAACTGGAGTGAAAAGTAAAAGTTTCAGATTCTCATTTTTGTTCTGTTACAAACTGGCTGTGTGATTGTTCCTCCAAG
>NW_006408794.1:3176607-3181537 GCF_000296735.1 Chrysochloris asiatica
TTTCTCCTATATTTCTCTTAAGCTTCTGAAAGCCTGGATTTAAAGAAAAACAAATAAGAAGTCAAATGGTAGTTATTTTCTTTACTTAACTCAAGGATTTATACAGTCCAATACTTACCCTACAAACCACCATGCTCCCAAGTTCACATATTATACCTGACATAATATATATTCATAAGGATCTGGTAGTGGGGTGGTTAAAAGTTGGGCTGCTAACCTTAAGGTTAGCAGTTGGAAACTAACAGCCATTCCATGGGAGAAAGATGAGACTTTCTGCTCCTGTAAAGATTTACAGCTTCGGAAACCCTATACAGGGTCACTATGAGTCGGAACTGACTCCATGGCACACCACCACCTCCACCACTATTGTATGTTCATATATAATATTCATATGTAATATGTAACTTTTGTAACAGAACTTTCATTTCCTGCATGTATTTATTTCCTCATGTCTGTCTCTCACCACTGGAACATAAACTCCATAAAGGAAACAACTTTGTTTTATTTATTGCTATATGCCAATGTATTGAAATAGAGTACATGTCCGGTAAATATTTTCTGAATGAATAAAACTTCACATAATTTATTTTTGTTTTAGTGATATTTACTAAACACCTGTCACATCAGAAAGTATTCAGCAGAAACGGTCAGTGGTTGAACATGCTTTAGAAATCATTGACGATAAACCCGAGTTTCTCTTGTCTGTTCTGTGTTGTTAGTGTTGTACACTGGGAAGTAGTCTAGGTTGACAACAAGAATAGTGGTTCCATTTTCTTTCATCAAGATTCATTGAGCACCTACTATAATGCCAGGCATTGTTAAAGCTACTTTGCTCTGGACACTTGGACTTTTAGCCCTGCGAATTGTCAGTGTTAAGTGGACACTTGCACTCTAGTACTTTTTTTTTTTAATCTCTATCTCTTTTAAATTATACAAAAGGCTCTCATCATTTAAATGATGTTAGTCAGAATAAAATACTTAAGTAGAGATTTTTTTTCCCCTGACCTCACTAGAAAGCCAAGGGTTTGACACTGGATAAGTGATTAATAGAATCACATAATCAAAGAAGTGAAAACAAAAAAGGATGTGAAAGATCAACAGAAAGGAACCTCAGGCCCAGAAAGATTTGTCATTGGGTTAGCTAAAGGTCCTGACAAAGTGATTCATCTCTCTTTCTAATGCTCCTATGAAGCAGACTCTATATTTTGGAGCACATTACCCTTCCTGTTCACCACCCATTTGCCAGTTTGTTGTACTTTGGTGGTTTGCATGTTGCTATAAAGCTGAAAGTTATGCCTCTGACATTTCAAATACAAGCAGAGTCACCCATGGTGAACAGGTTTTTCCAGAGCTTCCAGACAAAGACAAGTTAGTAAGAAAGGCCTGGTGGTATACTTCTGAAAACTGGCCAACAAAAACCCTATGTATCATAACAGATCATTGTCTGATTTGTTTGCTTTAGAAACATCATTCGGAGGGATCAATTGCTAGAGGCAGATGTTATGTTTGGTCAAGTTGAGGGCCAAATATGAGGGCAAGGCAGACTCTTGAGCCGGGTTGACACAACAGCCAGAATGATGGAGTCAATTGTGAAGAGACACAGAACCAGGGCAAAGGTTCCTAGTCATACATAAAGGTTTCCATGAGTTGGGGTTGATTTCCTAACAGCTAAAAACAACCCTCCGTATGAACTTCTTGACAGTTCTCACATTCACCTTCACTGTTAATGTTGTTGTTCAGTGCTGTCTAGTTGGTTCTGATTCATAGTGATCCTGTATCGGGTTTCTGAGGAGCAGCTGGTAGGTTTGAACTGCCGACCTTGTGGTTCACAGACAAGTGCTGATTCTGCAGCACCAAACCACGTGTTACATATTTTGATATGACCTTCTGTAAAGGATCCACAATTTGCATTTCCATCTTGATGGTGTTCAGGTTATTTACTCGGAAAACATGAAGATTAGGAATTTCCTATGAAATTTTAGGACTTATCTTTTTATCACCATTTATATGTGGGTCTTCTTTCCAGATTGCTTAATTAGAAATATAGATCTAAGTGGAGAAGCAATCAGATTGCTCCAAGTAAGTTAGGTTTACAAACTAACAATTCACCTTCTAAAAGACTCTTGTACATAATATTTAAAGTCCTTGATGCTTACAAATTACCTTTTCTCTTTTCCTTAAACTTTTCTAAATAAGCATTCACCAAATGGCATAATGCTCTCTGTAAATGTCACCTTGGTGAAGTAATCTCCAACGTAATAATCTGCTTATGAATAAGTTACATACCGAGAGAATATACATCCACATCTACTGCACACCAATTTAAAAAAAACCCACTGCATATAATTTACAGAAGCCTTTCCCTGATTCTCATTTTTTTTTACAAAAGAAATAGTGACTTTGCAGACATAAGAAGAAAGTTTAGATTCTTTTATAGGGGGAAGAAAGAGAAATGTCTTAGTGTTGCTAAATATACACAGGGTTTCTTCAGAAAAACTGAACAAAGATTCTGAAACATCATTTACATTGTTTATTTCATGTTCAAGCAACATTAAAGTTGCAAATGTTCCAGAAACTAAGCCCCTGAAATTGAAAAGAGATAAACCTTACTAGCATATTGATGAAAAACAGCTATAGCTAGAGATTCCATCTCTCCTTCTCAACATATACATATGTACAATCCTCAATTTTGTTGGTGCTTCTGACTTATTCAACACTGTTACCAATTCCTATTCTATTACACTTTGATGTACATATTGAAGAAATTTATTGTAAGACTTTTCTAGGGTTAGACCACTGAAAAATTTAGCATTCCAATTTTATTCATTTAAATATAGCTGTAAGACATTTGCTACCTAAAAGATGTTTAAATTTTAAATTTGATTAGAATTTTTTATCGATTGTGAAGGTGTATTTCTTTCAAAGGTATTGTTGATGTTATTCCGTAGGGTAAAAAAGAAGTTTCTACACCGTGTCTTTCTTGTCACAAAGGTGAAAAGACTTGGTTTGACTTTAGTAGACATTGTTACTCTTCAAAGAGTGAATTCAACATGGCAAACAATCAATAGTTGATGCTTCTGGTATCTGGTAATGTTCCTAGGCAAAACATTTCTGCTAAAAACAATGAAAAGACTATATTGGAGAAAGAGAAATGCTTTAAGAGCCCTAAAGGTCTAAAAAGATATAGAGAATGCTGAGTTAAATTATTTTAAGCTTTGATGAAAATAGAATGGTAAGGGAATACTAGCGTAATATAGCCACTTATATCCTGAGAACATTTGCTTTCTGCACACATTTGGGCCAAGGTTCAGTGGCCATGTAGGGGCAGGAAGGTCAGTCTGGGTCTGGAGGTAAAAAGGACTTTAAGGGTGAGATTTGTGGGAGATTTGCCCCGCATTAAGATGGGGCCCCAGCTCCAGACGCATTTCCTCTCTGACTGAGCCTTTGTAAACTCCTAAGAGAGATTCCGTAGCAAAGAACAAGGCAGAAGAGGAAAAGGAAAGGAAAAATAAAACAAGCCTCCTTGAGAAATTGTGGCCACAGACTCTTCCTGGCAAGGACTTGTACCACTTTAACAAATTGGAAAGTAATCTTGGTGAGTTCTATGAAAATTTAAGGAATGATTACTAATAATTACAGAGGAATTCTTTTAGAAAGTACAAATAGAAATACATCCTAATTTGTTGTGCAATATTAATATAACCATGATACCAAAACCAGACAAGGGCATTTCAAGAAAGGAATCTCTCTCATGAACATGGATGCAGAAATCCTAAACAAAATATTAGCAAATTGACAACTATGATAGAAGAAGGATAATCACCAAGTTGAATTGTACTTTAGAAATAAGTTTAGAGTTAGAAAATAAATCAGCATAACTCATTACACTGATATATTGAAGGAGAGAAATCAGATAATCACCTCAGTAGACTTATAAAAAGCATTTGATAAAGTTCAGCATCCATTCATAATTGTCTTTAAATCCTCTTAGTAAACTTAGAACAGACAGGAACTTTATTTATGTGAGAAAGGGTACAGAAGATCTATAGCAAACATCATACTCATGGTGAAATGTTGAAATTTTCCCATAGAGATGAAAATACAACAAGGATGTCTGTTAACATCACTTCTATTCATCTTTATGCCACAATGTCCAATCAGTGCAAATTAAGTAATGAAAAGAATGAAACTTTTTGTGTGTGTGTGTGTGAATGGAGTGAAGGTTTACAGAGCAGAGCATCAATTTTACATTCAACAGATCATATATTTTGCCTCATTACGATGATTGTAATCCCCTCCGTGTACCATCAGTTAATAGTATTTACCTCTATTCTTTATCTATTGTATTCCTCCCTGTGTGTCCTACTGCCTTCATCTTTATTCTGCCCACCTACTTTTTGTTGTATATTGCCTTCCCTATCACCCATGTCAACATGTTGCTACTCTCTAGCCTGTGAATAATTTTCCCTTCCCTTCCACCCCTGGTAACCATCGTAGAATATTTTTATGAATGACTAATTTCACTCAGAATAATGTCTTCCACCACCACTTGTCTGTCAGTTTGTCCTACTGTGGTGGCTTGCATGTTGCTGTGATGATGGAAACTATCCCACCAGTATTTAAAATACCAGCAGGGTCACACATCATCAACAGGTTTCAGTTGAGCTTCCAGACTAAGACAAACTAGGAAGGAGAGGCAGATGACCTCTGAATATTTAGCCACTGAAAACCTTATGAATAGCAGCAGAGAATTGTCAGATATAGTGCTGGAAGATGAAAACATTATGAATAGTACCAGAATATTGTCAGATATAGTGACAGAAGATGAGCCCATCGGGATGGAAGGCACTCAAAATAGGACTGGGGAAGATTTGACTGTGATGGCGCCAATAGATTAAAGCTTTCTGAATGTTCATTTGCTGATGGGTCA
>NW_006408794.1:3183392-3189706 GCF_000296735.1 Chrysochloris asiatica
GTACCATGGACTGTCAGAAGAATAAACAAATCTTTGTTGGAAGAAATACAGCCAGAATGCTCCTTAGAAGCTAGGATGGTGAGACTTTTTCTCTCATACTTTGGACATATAATCAGTAGGGACAAGTCCCTAAAGGACAGTATGTGTGGTAAAGTGAAGGGTCATCGGAAAAAAAGAGTAAGACTCCCCAACAAGATAGATTGACACTGTGGCAGAAGTAATGGGCTGAAGCACAACAATTATGAGGTTGGTACAGGACTGGACAGAGATCTGTTCTTACCTTCATAGGGTCTCTATGAGTCAGATCCAATTCCATGCCACCTAACAACAACAACAAATGTCCTCCAGGTTAATCTATGTTGTGAAGTGTTTTGAAAATTCATTGTTCTTCTTAAACATTGCATAGTATTTCATTATGTGTATGTACCAAATTATGTTTAACCATTTTTTTGTTGTTGTTGATGGCCATTTAGGCTGTCTCCGTTTTCTGCATTGTGAATAATGCTGCAGCAAACATGGGTGTGCATATATCTAGAAATGTCATGGCTCTCATTTCTTGAGACTATATACCAAGTAGAGGGGCTCCTTTGTGGCACTATGGGATCAGCACTGGATTGTGAACCATAAGGTCAGCAGTTCAGATCTACCAGCTGCTCCTTGGACACCCTGTACAGGGTCACTTTGAGTTGGAGTTGACTCGACAGCACTCAACAACAAACAGCAACAATAGTATTTCTATTTCCAACTTTTTGAGAAAGCACTATACCGTTTTCCACAGTGGTTGCACCGTTTTACAGACCCAACACCAGTGTAGGAGGGTCTCAGTCTCTATACAACCTCACCAGCATTTGTTGGGTTTTTTTGGTTTGTTTTTTAACTTTGTGGTTAATTTTGGAGTAAGGTGAAACCTCATTACTGTTTTGATTTGCATTTCTCTAATGGCTAATGTGTGGCCCTGTGGGTTAATGTGCTGAACTTCAAGGTTGGTTTGAAACGCAAGGTCAGTGGTTCAAGCTCACAAGTCGCTCCTCAGAAACCCTCTACAGGGTTGTTATGAGTCGGCATGGACTCAATGGCACTTAACAACAATGGCTAATGATCATGAGCATTTCTTCATGTTTGTTGTCTGCCTGAATATCTTCTATATTCAAGTGTCTGTTTATGTCCTTTGATCATTTTTAAATTGATTATTTTTCTTCTTGTTAAGGCATTGAAGTGTTCTATAAATTTTAGAGAGTAGTCCTTTGTCTGGAGTCTTGATGTGTGATAAGCACTGTATGATAAGCACTGTACCACAAGATCATTTTGAACCACAAGGTCAGTGGTTCAAACTCACCAACCGCTCTTCAGAAACCCTCTACAGGTTGCTATGAGTCGGAACTGACTCAACAGCACTTAAAAACATCAAGTCCTTTGACTGTCATTGCCAAACATTTTCCTCCAGTTGGTGTGTTCTATTTTTACTCTGATGGTGAAATCCTTTGATGAACATAAGTGTCTAAGTTTTAGGAGGTTCCAGCCATGTGTCTATATGCCATGTATTACAGTCCCTAAGTTTGTCCCTATTTTTTAAATGATGATCTTTATAGTTTAGGCTTTACATTTAGGTCTTTAATCTATCCATCCATGTGTCTTTTGTTGTCCCAGTACCAGGCTGTTTTGATCACTGAGGCTGTGTAGTACATTTTGAGATCAAGAAGTGAGAGACCTCCTTCTCTGTTCCTTTTTAATGATGTTTTGCTTATCCAGTGTCTGTTTCTTGGTCCAGTCAAGTTGACACAAAACCTTAACAGATTTATTCCCAAGTACTTCATCTTTTGGGGGGCTATTGTAAATGGTATTGTTTTCCTGATTTCCTTTTCAAAGCTCTCTTTATTAGTGTGTAGGAACCCAACATTTTTGTATGTTGATTTTCTACTCCACCACTTTGCTGAATTTATCAATTAGTTCTAATAATTTTCTTACTGAGTCTTTGGGATTCTCTAAGCATAGGATCATATCAGCTGCAAATAGAAAGTTTTGCTTCTTTCCTTTAATTTCCCTTTCTTGTCTTCTAGCTCTGGCTAAGACTTCCAGCACAATATTGAGTAGGAGTGATGATAAAAGGCATCCTTGTCTGGCTCCTGTTCACAAGAAGAATGGCTTCAGTTTCTCATCATTGAGAGTGATGTTGGCTCTTGGTTTTGTATATATGCCACTAATTATGTTGAGGAATTTCCTTTCTATTCCTATTTTGTAGAGTATTTTTATCAGGAATGAGTGTTTTGTCAAGTGCCTTTTCACATCAATTAATATGGCCATGTGATATTTTCTTTTGTTTAATTTATGTGGTAGATTACATTGATTGTTTTTCTAATATTGAACCATCCCTGCATACCTAGTATGAAAGCTACTTGGTCATGATGTATTATATTTTTGACATATTGTTGAATTCTATTGACTAGAAGAATTTTATTGGGAATTTTAGTATCTATGTTCATGAGGAATATTGTCTATAATTTTCTTTTTTAGTGATGTCTTTGCAAACCTATCTCTAGTTTTGATGTCAGAATTATGCTTGCTTCATAAAATTAATTCAGAAGTTTTCCATTTTTTTCTATATTCTGGAATAGTTTGAGTAGAATTGTCAGATCCTCTCTGAATTCATCAGTAAAACCATATGGGCCTGGACTTTTTTGTTGGGAGGTTTTTAATGACGTCATCAATTTTGTGTCTTGTTATGGATCTGTTCAAGTTTTTTACTTCGTTCTATGTTAGTTTTGGTAGGTCATGTGTTTCTAGAAATTTGTCTGTTTCTTCTAGATTTTCAAATTTATTGAGCACAATTCTTCATAGTAGTCTGTTATAATTTTTGTTTCCATTAGTTCTGTTTTGACATTACCCATATTATTTCTTATTTGTGTTATTTATATCTTCTCTTTTTTGCCAGTAGTTTGTGGATTTTATTAATCCTTTCAAAGAATCCACTTCCTGTCTTGTTGATTCTGTTGTTTTTCTGTGTCTATTTCATTTTTTTCTGCTCTAACCTTCATTATTTGTTTTCTTCTGGTGGCAGTGGGCTTACTTTGCTGCTGTTTTTCTCACTGCGGGAGATGTTGTATAAAGGTATTGATTTGGGTTCTTTCTTCTTTTTGCTATAAATTGTCCACTGCTTTTGCTGTGTCCCAAAGGTTTTGGTATGTTGTGTTTCCATTCCCATTCTACTCTAGGAAATTTTTTATTTCATTTTTAAAATTTGTTCTATTACCCAGTAGTCTTTAAACAAGATGTTATTTAATTTCTACATATTTGATTTTTTTCCCCTTCTTCCTATTGTTGATTTCTAATTTTATAATGCTGTGATCTGAGAAGATGGTTTATAGTATTTAAATGTTTTTAAATTTATTGAGATTTGCTTTATGGCCTAAATATGATCTATTCAGGAGACAGTTCTATGTACACTAGGCAAATATGGTATATTGTGCTGTTGCTGGGTTGAGTGTTCTGCCAATGTCGATGAGGTTAAGCTGATTGATTGTGTGGTTTATTTACTCTGTTTCTTTGTTGAGTTTCTTTCTATTATTCTGTTCTTCATTGAAAGTGGTATATTAAAATATCTTACTATTATTGCTGTTGTTGTTGTTAAGTGCCAGGGAGTTGGTTCCAACTCATAGCAAACATATATAGGGTATCAGAGCTGGTGTTGACTCTAGTCCAGTGTGTGGAGCTGTAGGGGGTATAGTTGTGGCTGGGCTGTATGGTCACAGTTACTGTCTCCTGTAGGTTGGGAAACAGGAGAACCCACTCTGCACACACACACACACACACACAGGAAAACAAAATAGAGTAAATAAACAACAAGCCAACAATGAAAAGAGAAAATGATAAAGAGAAAAAAGAAATAGAAACAGGCAACAACCAGAAAAAAAAAGAATATAATAACTAAAAAGACAAAAGAAGGACAGGAAAATGAAGCTATAAAAGAGAAAATTAAAGAACGAAATGGGGGAGAAAAAAAAAACAAAAAACTTAGAAAAGCCAGGGAGGGAGAAAATGAAAAGAGAGGAGATTAGTAAAAAAAATCAAGAAGAAGAGGGAAAATGAGAAACAAGAAAAAAGTAGAAAAACAAAAGTGGAGACAGAAAGCATAAAAGGCAATCGAATGGGAAGAGAAGAAAGAGCAAACAAACAAGAACAACAAAACAATGAAGGAACAAAAACAAAAATTAAAAACACAGTTCAGCTGTTGAACCTGGCAAGAAAAAAACTTTGGGGGACTGCTGCCGGTAAGGGTGCGGGAAAGATGTGACAGTAGAGTTTCCCGTCCTAGATGGAGTTTCTATAGGTCTAGGTGTTATCTATATTCAGGTTACTCAATCCAGAAGTAGTTTGTGGAGGCCTTTAATAGAGCTGGTTTCAGTGTCTGTTAGGCCCACAGGACAGTTAGGAACAAGGTGGCTGGTTATGAGGGCTTCTACTCGACTAGTGATGGTCTGGTGGCTCTGCAGGCTCTGGAGCTCTGGAGCTGAGTCTGCCTGGACCCAGGCACCAAAGTGTCACCATCAGCCCCTTCCTTAGTATGGCATGTCTCACAACCACGTGGCTCTGAACTACAAGAGATAAGTGTCTCACCGGGGGTGGGATGGATAAGAGTGGGACTGCTCACACCTCTGGTCATCAGGGGAACATAGGGAAAAAGAAGAAATCACACTGTTCCCATAGCCTGTCTAAATCTGTTCTTCCACGTCACCTTCTGCCGCCAAAGCTGCTCACAAAGTTCAAGATGATCGAGCTGCATTTGGCAGGTCACTCACCAGTCAGTCTCTCTCTCTCTCACCATTTCTGTTCAGCTTCTCCTCCCAGCAAGCACTCAATCCACTTTTCCAGCCTTTCCTCTGGAATTCAGGGTTCCAGGATTTTCACGTGTGTCTGTTTCATTTGGTCTCTTGTGTATCTGTTGTAGAGGGTGTTGTAAGTCCTCTTCACTTTCATCAAGAAAGGTTGTATCACCTATGTATCACAAGATGTTAATTAATCTTTCAATTCTGATGCCATGCTCTTCTTCATATAATCCAGATCCTCGGATTATTTGTTCACTATACTTATTCAATTAGTATGCTGAGCAAATAATTCAAGGAGCTGGATTATATGAAGAAGAACATGGCATCAGGATTGGAGGGCAATGCATTAACATCCTGCGATGTGCACATTATACAAACTTGCTTGTTGAAAGCAGAGAGGACTTAAAATAATTACTAATGAAGATCAAAGACCACAGCTTTCAGTATGGGTTGCATCTTAATGTAAAGAATACAAAAATTCTCACCACTGGACCAATAAATAACAATATGATAAAGGTGCTCTGGTAGCGTCGTGGTTACAAATCAGGATGCTAATCTCACAGTCAGCAGTTCGAAACTACCAGCTGTTCCATGGGAGAAAGATGAGTCTTTCTGCCCCCGTAAAGATTTACAGCCTTGGAAAACCTGTACAGGGTCACTATGAGTCAGAACCAACTCCATGGCACACAACAACAACAAATGGAGAAAGACTGAAGTTGTCAAAGATACCATTTTGCTCATTACAGTATGATGTTCACTGAAGAGCTGAAGACTAAACTTCAGATTAAATGCAGAACACTATTATCTAAGGGCTTTGTGATCTTGCATGACAATACACGTCCACATACCTCTGCCCACACTGTTGACACTCTACAAAAAACTTTGTTTTGAGGTGTTAAATGATCTTCCCTATAGTCCTGATCTACCTCTCTCTCTCTATATATATATATATCAACTTGATTGGCATTTACCAAAAAGAAAAATAGTGTATGTATATATGTAGTTTGTTGTTGTTTAGTGCATCTAGTCAGTTCCAACTCACAGTGACCTTGTATGGGTTTCAAGGAGCAGCTGATGAGTTTAAACCACTGCCCTTGACGTTCAAATTTACTTTTCAGTCCAGTGCTTATCCAGTTACAGTGCCACACCAGGAATATATGTATATATATGTCATTGTTGTGAAGTGCTGTTGAGTCGGTTCTGACCCATAGCAACCCTTTATAGGGTTTCTGAGGAGTGAATGGAGAGCTTGAAACGCTGATCTTACGGTTCAAAGCAACTTTGCAGTCTGGTGCATTAACCCATAGTGCTACACCAGTACTCTTTGTGTGTGTGTGTGTATATATATATATATATGTTGTTGTTAAGTGCCATCGAGTCGGGTCCAACCCATAGCGACCCTGTACAGGGTTTCCATGGCTGTAAATCTTTACGGGAGTAGAAAGCCTCATCTTTCTCCCGCGGAGCGGCTGGTAGTTTCGAACTGCTGACCTT
>NW_006408794.1:3190726-3215786 GCF_000296735.1 Chrysochloris asiatica
TAGATAGATAGATAGATAGATAGATAGATAGATAGATAGATAGATAGATATGGAGCTCTGGTAGCATAGTGGTTACGAATCGGGCTGCTAACCTCAAGGCCAGCAGTTCGAAACTACCGGCAGTTCCGCAGGAAAAAGATGAGGCATTTTGCTCCCGTAAAGATTTACAGCCTCGGAAACCCTGTGCAGGGTCACTATGAGTCTGAACAGACTCCATGGTACTTAACAACAACATCTAGATAGATAGATAGATAGATAGATAGATAGATAGATAGATAGATAGATAGATAGATGCTGTCAAGTCGGCCTGTATAGGGTTTCTGAGAAGTGGCTAGTGTGACACTGTGGGTTAAGGCGCCGGACTGCTAGGTCAGTTTGAGCCTCCAGGTTGGTGGTTCAACCTCACCAGCCACCTCTTGGAAACCCTATACAGGGTCGCTATGTATTGGAACCAACTTGATGGCACTTAATAACAACAACAACTATCTGCATACACATACAGTAAAAACTGTGAAATGCAGGACCTGTGTAAGGTATCAGTGTGTCAGAGAAGGAAAACTGAAATCTTTTCCATTAAAACTATAGCTAGAAGACAGAAAACTTAAGAGACCTGGGAAAATAAGGTAGTCCTGTCGAGTTCCGGCTCTCACGGATTTCTCAAAGAATAATACAGATATAATCCTGCTCTTTCAGGACATACCGGCATGAATTCCAAGGAAAGGCTCACAAAGATAAGGCAAAATAGAGGAGGTGAATTTGTTGTGTTTCTGATAGAAATTTATGACAGAGATTGCATTTCACATCTGTGGAGCAAAGTTTTTTGTTTTTTTTTTCAGTAAACAGTATTGGAACAATTAGCTAACTAAACAGTTAGAAAACAAAGAAACTAAATCCTTGACTACCGGCTTTAAAATAAAACCTGTGGAAGCCAGAACTTGTGTAAGGAGGAAACCTTTCAGAGAAGGAAAGCCCAAAGATTTGCCACTAAAATGAGAGACAGAAAGTGATACAGCCAAAGGCAGAAAAGTTGAGAGACCTGGAAAAACGAAGTCGTTCTATCGAGTGCTGGCTCTCACGGGTTTCGCTGTAGATGGATGAGAGTACGTCAAAAAGCGTCGTTACTAGGGTTTCACTTCACACATGCATGGCTTTTTCCAGACAAAATGTGTTTACACATGTCTCTGTGATCAGTGAATGGCGGCAGACAAGTTCTCACTGTAATACATTTGTCTTAGTCTCATTAGGGAGCTTTCCAAAAACAAAGGTTCCATCAAAACTGTGGCTTCTGAGGGCTTCTGCTGGGCTGATAAAGTTCAAGGCAGAGAAGTCAGCTCAGATGGCTATGGTGACTGTGTTTTGGGATCCCAAAGAGGTCATCTTGATACATTTTCTCAATGGCATAGGACAGTCAAAAGCACCTATTATGAAGCACTTTTAAGAAACTTGAAGACTGCATTGCTGAGATCACCTAAAACAAAGATACTTTTAAAATAGTTGCAGCAGTACCTTCGCAGAGAGCTGCCAGAAATTCAAGCCAGATTCAGAAAAGGGTGTGGAATAAGAATATCAGATGGATCTTGGCTAAAAGCAGAGAACACCAGAAAATGTTTACTTGTATTTTATTGACTAGGCAAAGGCATTCAACGATGTTAATCATAACAAACTATGAGTAGCAATGCAAAGAATGGGAATTCCAGGACTCTTAATTGTGCTCATGTGGAACCTGTACATAGATCAAGAGGCAGTCATTTGAACAGAACAAGGAATTATGCATGATTGAAAATCAAGAAAGCTAGCATCAGGGTTGTATCCTTTCACCATACATATTCAATCTGTATGTTGAGCAAATAATCTGAGAAGCTGGACAATATGAAGAAAATTTGGTATCAAGATTGAAGAAAGAATCATTAACAGCATGCTATATGCAGAGGATGCAAAGTTGCTTGCTGAATGTGAAGAGTATTTGAAGCACTTACTGATGAAGATCAAAGACTATAGCTGTCAGTATGGATTACAACTCAATGTAAAATAATAAAAGCCCCACAACTGGACCAATAAGTCGCAACATGAAAAATGGAGAAAAGATTGAAATTGTCAAAGATTCAGTTTACTTGGATCCACAATCGATGCTCATGAAAACAGTAGTTACAAAATCAAACAATATGCTGCATTGGATAATTCTGCTACAAAAGATCTGTTTGAGGACTAAAGTGTGCCTGACCCATGCTCTGATATTTTCAATTAGCTCAGATGCATGTGAAAGTTGGACAGTGACTAAGAAAGACCTGAGAAGAAATGATTCATTTGAGTTAAGGTTTTGACTAATAATATTAAATACCATGCACTGTCCAAAAGAACAAATAGATCTGTTTGTTGGAGAAGAATATTAAATGTTGTTTTTATTAGGTGCTGTCGAGTTTGTTCCAATTCATAGTAACCTTATGCACAACAGAATGAAACACTGACCAGTTCTGTGCCAACCTTTCAATCCTTGCTATATTTCAGCCCATTGCTGCTGCCATTGTGCCAATCCATCTTGCTGTGGGTTTTCCTCTCTTTGGCTGATGCTTCTCCAGAGACAGAGATACCTCTTGGTAATAGGTCCAAAGTGTGAGAGATAAAGTCTCACAATCCTGGCTTCTAAGAAGCATTCTGGCTGTACTTCTTCTAGTCCATGGTACTTTTAATATTCTTCTCAAACACCAAAACTCAAATGCATAAATTCTTCTACAGTCTTCTTCTTCCTTATTCAGTGTCCAACTTTCACAAACATATGAAATAATTGAAAATAACATGGCTTGGTTCAGAAGCCTTAGTCCTCAAATGGACATCTTTGCTCTTGACCACTTTAAAAGAGGTCTTGTGTAGCAGATTTGCCTAATGCAATGCATTGTTTGATTTCTTGACAGCTACTTCCATAAGTATTGATTGAGGATCCAAGCAAAATGAAGTCTTGGACAACTTCAATCTCTTCTCCATTTATCATGATGGTACTTATTGATCCAGTGGTAAGGATTTTTGCTTTCTTTATATTAAAATGCAAACCCATACTGAAGGCTGTTATCTTTGATCTCCATTAGTATTTTAAGTCCTCTTCGCTTTCAGCAAGTACAGTTATTATCATCTGCACATGGCAGGATGTTAATTAGTTTTCCTCTAATCCTGATGCTACATTCTTCTTCATATAATCCAGCTCCTTGGATTACTTGCTTAGTATACAGATTGAATAAGTATGGTAAAAGAATAGAGACTTTCCTAATTTTAAACAATTCAGCATACCTTATTCTGTTCGAATGACTGCCTCTTAGTTCCCCATCTGCATAGTTAAGTGCTTTGGAATAGCATTCTCCACAATGTTGTCCATAGCTTGTCATTATCCACACAGTGGAAAAGCCTTTACACAGTCAACTGAGCATAGATAAACATTTGTCTCGTATTCTCTGCTTTCAACTAAGATTCATTTGACATCAGCTATTATATCCCTCATTCCACATACTCATCTGATTCTGGCTTGAATCTCTGGCAGTTCCTTGTCAATAGATTGTTGCAGCCATGTTTTAATTATCTGAAGCAAAATTTTACTTGCATATGATTGTGTATGCAATGATTTTGCATAATATGGATATGATCCAATGATTTTCACAGTTTTTGGGTCACCTCTCTTTGGAATGGTCACAAATATGGATCTCTTCCAATCAGTTGGCCAAGTAGTTATCTTCCAAATTTCTTGACATAGATGACTGAGAGCATCCAGTGTCACATCAGTTTGCTGAAAATTTCAATTCCTCGTCCATCAACTTCCAGAGGCCAATACCTCAGTGCACCTTTGGACTTCTCCCTTCAGTACCATTGGTTCTTGATCATATGTTAACTCTTGAAATAGTTGAACATTGACCATTTCTTTTTATTTTATTTTACTGTTTTATTGTGAATTATGTGATAGTTTACATGGGAGAACATGAGCTTTACATTTATCCTATCGTATATCGTTTCATTGCCATGGTTACAATCCCCTCCATGCATCATCAACCAACCAAAGGGTATACACTACAAGCCTGCCCCCCGGTCATCAGCACACAGCCCCTCTCCCTCTCTGGGTCTAGAGTCCCCAGCTGCTCCATCTCTCCATGTCCTCGGCTCTGCCTCCATCTCTGGAGTCACTGATTCTCTGGGTAGGGTCCTGCTCTCCACTCTTCTCCCTTCATGATTCCAGGGACCTCCACTCCTAGACTGCAAAGTTAATCACTTCCCTCCTTGCTACAAAATGTCTACCTTTACATTTCCAACCCTCACAATCAGTCCCTCACAATTATTCACTATTGTATCACAAGAGACCTATCCGCATTTCCTTTCATCAGCCCCACCTAGATAGATTGGATATTACTCAGTGGAGATTCTACCTTCCTCCATGCCCTCTGGATCTAGGTTCTTTCTTGAAATCTTGTAAGCCAGTCGTTTCTTGCCTTTGCAACCCTCCCATTTTGGGTAGCCCATGGCCAAGTTGCCCATCCCTGTGTACTCTGTGTATGGAGGGGGTGGGAATGATCCTCACTGTCAAGATTTGTTCCCTCTTTTGAGCCACTGCATCAATAAGTGTAGATCAAATTGTATCAGATTACTCTTTTTTTCCTCTTCTTTCTTCTTCTAGTTGAGCTCTGATCATCCAGTCATTGAAGCCAGAGCAATTATCTGCAGGTGTGGGTGGTCTTGGGCATATGCCCTCTCTTCTTATCAGCTGGACGCTTCACTCTCCACTCTAGTCCTCTGTGGCTGAAGTGTATCCAGGTCTTGCCACACTGCTGGCCAACCAGGTCTCCACCTGGGTTCACAGGAGTCTATTGAACATTGCAGGGCTTAGCTCGCAGCTTCACTGCTGTTTTTCCCTCACTTCCCCTTATCGGTGACAAATGTGGTCACCAATCAGAGCGTGTATTCCCATTGAATCTTAGTCTTGGAGGGGGGTTTGCTCTGAGGGACCCGATGACCATTTCTTTTTGATACAGTGTCTTTGTATATTCCTTCCATCTTCTTTTGATGCTTTCTGCATCATTTCAATATTTGACCATAGATTCCGTACTATTGCAAGTAGAAGCTTGATATTTTTCTTCAGCTCTTTGACCTTGAGAAATGCTGAGCTTCTCATTTGGTTTCCTAGCTCTACACCCTGGCACAATTCATTATAGTACTTGACTTTGTCTTCTCAAGATGCTCTTTGAAACTTTTCTGTTCAGCTCTTTTACTTCTCCACTTCTTCCATTTGCTTTAGCATTTCTATACTAGAAAGAAAGTTTCAGGCGCTTCTGACATTCATTTTGGTCTTTTTCTTCTTTGTAGTCTTCATAATGAAATTTTGCTTTCTTCCTAAAAGTTGTTCTTAATGTCATCCCACAAATTTTCTGGTCTTCAGTCACTAGTATCTAATGCATCAAATCTGTTCTTGAAGTAGTCTCTAAATTCAGGTGGGCTCTCTTTAAGGTCATATTTTGACTTTCATGGATTTGTTTTAATTTTCTTCAGCTTCAGCCTGAACTTGCATACTGATGGTCTGTTCCACAGTCTGCTCTGGCCTTGTTTTGGCTGATGATATGGAACTTTTCCACCATCTGTTTCTACAGATGTAGTCAATTTGATTTCTGTGTATTCCATCTGGCAAAGTCCATGTATATAGTTATATTTTATGTAATTTTAAAAAAAGGTATTTGCAATGAGTATGTTGTTGGTCTTGCAAAAATCTGTCATGCTATCTCCAGCATGCTATTTCTATCACCAAGGCCATATTTTCCAACTACTGATCCTTCCTCTTTGTTTCCAACCTTTGCATTCCAATCAATAGTAATCATCAGTACATCTTGATTGTATGTTTGATTAATTTCAGACTGAAGAAATTGGTGAAAATACAGTCAAAATGTCTCTTAGAAGCATGAATGGCAAAATCTTATGTACTTTGGATGTGTTATTAGGAGAAACTGGACCCTGGAAAAGGACATCATACTTGGTAAAGTAGAGCATCAGCAATAGAAAGGAAAACCCCCAATGAAATGGATTAGACACAGTGACTGCAACAATGGACTCAAACATAACAACTATACTGGGCAGTGTTTCCTTCTGTTGGGCATACGGTTGCTATGAGTCACAGAAGACTCAATGGCACCTAACAACAGCAACAACAATACATTGGTTAGAAAAAGGGGAGAAAAGTTATGTTGAGGAAGTTTTTCCATCATGACAATGTACCAATTCATTCTTCAAGGGTAACAAGGGCTGCCTTAGGAGAATTTTACAAGAATTTTACCCTTACCCTATCCATCCTACAGCCCTGATCTTGCCACTTCAGATGTCTCTTTATTCTAAAACTCAAAGAATAATTAAAAGGAAAACAATATTAGTCTCTTGACGATGTCAAAACTACCATTTTTTAAAAATGTTTTATTGTGAATTATGTGATAGTTTACATGGGAGAACATTAGCTTTATATTCATTCTATCGTATATCATTTCATTGCCATGGTTACAGTCCCCTCCATGCATCATCAACCAACCAAAGGGTATACACTACAAGCCTGCCCCCCTGTCGTCAGCACACAGCCCCTCTCACTCTCTGTGTTGAAGTCCTCAGCTGCTCCATCTCTTCACGTCATCATCTCTGCCTCCATCTCAGGCATCACTGCTTCTCTGAGTAGGGTCCCAGGGACCTCCACTCCTAGACTGCAAAGTCAATCACTCCCCTCCTTGCTACAAAATGTCTACCTTTATATTCCCAACCCTCACAAAAACAGTCCTGATAACAATTATTCACTATTGTATCACAAGAGACCTATCCGCATTTTATTTCATCAGCCCTGCCTAGACAGATTGGAGACTGCTCAGTGGAGATTCTACCTTCCTCCACGCCCTCTGGATCTAGGTTCTCTCGTGAAAGGTTATAAACCAGTCACTTCTTGCCTTTGTGGAAAACTACCATTTTTATGTGGTAGTTAGGAAGATGAAAACATCACCTTCAGAAGTGCACAGGCCTAGAAGGAGGAGATATCAAGATACAATACCTTAAAATTTTGATATTTTTGTTTAATAAAGGTTTCTATGATTTTGTAACTCTGTGTACCACATAGAGTCAAAAATAAATAGTCAGTGTTCAACCATTTCACGAGGTAGCATATTATCAAAAGCCAATGGTACTGAAGGAAGAAGTTCAAGATGTACTGAAGGCATTGGCAAAGAACAGGGCTCCGGGAATTGATGGAATACAAATTTAAATCTTTCAACAAACTAACCCAACACTAGAGACACTCACTCATCTATTCCAAGAAATTTGTACGACAGTCACCTGGTCAACTGATTGGAAGAGATTCATATTTGTGCCCATTATAAAGAGAGATGACCCAGCCTTCCTTGCTGATATCGAAGAGGACTTCAAATACTTACTGATGAAGATCAAAAACCCAGCCTTCAGTATGGGTTGCACCTCAATGTAAAGAAAACAAAAATCCTCAAGACTGGACCAATAATTAACACCAAGATAAATGGAGAAAAGACTGAAGTTGTCAAAGACTTCATTTTGCTCAGATCAACCATCAACACACGTAAACAGCAGTCAAGAAATCAAACAATGTATTGCATTAGGCAAATCTGCTGCACAAGACTTCTTTAAAGTGTTGAAGAGCAAATATGTCCGTTTCAAGACTAAGGTGAGCCTGACCCAAACCATGGTATTTTCAATAACCTCATGTGCTTGCAAAAGTTGGCCAATGAATAAAAAAGACCATAGAAGAATTGACACATTTGAGTTAGGGTGTTGGAGGAGAATATTAAAAATACCAGGGACTGCCAAAAGAACAAACAGATCTGTGTTCGAAATACAGCCAGAGTGCTCCTTAGAAGCCAGGATAGTGAGACTTTGTCTCTCACACTTCAGACATATTATCAGGAGGGGCCATTCCCTGGACAAGGACTTCATGCTCGGCAAAGTAGAGGGTCAGCAAAAAAGAGGAAGCTCCCCAATGAGATGGATTGGCACAATGACAGGAGCAACTTGCTCAAACAGTACAAAGACCATGAGGTTGGCACAGGACCAGGCAGTGTTTTATTCTGTTGCACATAAAGTACGAGTTGGTACTAACTCGATAGCACCTAACAACAACAACAACGATTTTGTAGCAATTCTTTTTGACTAACCTCTATGTGTGTTTATGAAGAGGCTTCAAAACTTTTGTGTGAAAATTCGAATACTTTTTTTTTTCAAATTTTTAAAAAACTTTTTATTGTAAAGTCAGTGAAGGTTTACAGATCAGATTATGAGTTTTACATTCAACAAATCATACAATTTGCTTCATTACAATGATTGCAATCCCCTCCACGTACCATCAGTTATCAGTATTAATCTCTATTCACTTTAACTTGCATTCCTCCATGTGTCTTCTGCTAACTTCATCTTTCCTAGGTCAACCTCCTTCTTGTTATATATTGCCTGTTCTACCACCTATGTTAACATGTGTCTACCCTCTAGCCCATAAATAATTTTCCCTTTACACCCCCATAACCATCATAGAATGTTTCTTATATCAAGAAAACCGTTTCTTAACTTATTACAACAGTGATCTCATACAATATTTGACCTCTTGTAATTGGCTAATTTTACTCAGCATAACGTCCTCCACGTTCATCCATTAGTTTCTTTGTTCCACATAATGTTCTTCAGAGTTCATTTTGTTACTGGGTTTCTAAGTTTTCTTTTTTGTTGTGCTAGTCCTGGTGTGGTGCTGTCGAATACTTTTAAATTTAATTCTTCCGCATATTTTTTGAAGCCCCCTCATGTATAATCCTACACTTTTTGGCATGAATCCATGAAGGCTCAGAAATGTTAGACAAAGTGAAGTAAGTAAATTTGCTTTGTTCATGGCAGGGATTTCATTTCAGATCTGTGAAGTAAAGTGGATTTTTTTCAATAAACAGTATTGGGACAATTAACTAACTAAACAGTTTAAAAAAAAAAAAAAAGAAAGAAAAGAAAATATACCCTTGCCAGGCAGCATCTGGAGTCCTGGTGCGGTGCGGCAAGATAATGCACTGAGCCATAAGGCCTGTTTGAACTGTAAGGTCGGCTGTGAAAACCCACCAACTGCTTCTCGGAAACCCTGTGCAGAGTCACTATGAGCCAGAAATGACTCGACAGCACTTAACAACAATAACAACAAACAGTGTATATAGTCAAATCTGTGAAAACCAGAACCAGTGCAAAGCAGAAAACTGTGGAGAGGAAAACTCAAAGATCTTCCACTAAAATGAGAAAAATTGTAATACTACACCCTGTTAAAGGCGGAAAACTTGTAAGACTTGGGGAAAAAATATAGTTCCATCAATTTTTGGCTCTTAAGGTTTTCACAACACAAACATTAACAATCAAGTTATGGACATAAATGTAAATTACAACATCTGGACTCAAACTCAGAGTCTGACTCAGTTAATTTTCTGTTCTTTTGAGAATGTGTTTTTATTTTCTTGCTTCTTTGTATGTTGGGTAATTCTGGATTGTATCTTGGCCATTATGATATTAAGTTGTGGAGTGTAAAGTTAAGGATACTGTTCTTTTTCTCTATGAATAGTGTCTCATTTGTTTGAGTAGGTAGTGTTTTTGGCTAGGCTTGATCTGCCAACTCCTTTTGAATGAGCTACTGGATATTATCTTCATTATATTAGAGTAAGGAAATTGTGATATCAGGAATTATTTATTATGCCTCTTCTAGCCTTAGTCTTTGTAATTCCCACCAAATGAGTTTTTTTTCCTGATGGGGCTAGGTGAGAGAAGGTGGAAGAGATGCTGATAGGACGGCATGATTCAGCTGTGGATGTTATCACAGGTGGATTGTGATGGTGAAAACTTGGAACTCTAATGTAGGTTGAAAATGAGCCATCTCAGAAGCAGAGGGAGGGATCTCATTAGCATACAAGAAAAAGAGCCAGGAGTGGAGTACATCCTTTAGACCTTGAAATCCCTGAGCACTGAACCTCTTTGACCCAGGGACAGAAAGTTGTAATACTGGAGGAGTGGCCGAGGAACACCAGCAGCAGAGTCAAGAGCCAGAATAAGAGACAGAGTAGTGGGCTTCCCAGCCCACAGAGCAAGTAAAACGGAATGACTTTGGGCATGAGGCTTGCTTGTAGAGTGGGGTGTCTCTAGGTACTGAAGTGGGAAAGTTAGGTTTGCTGACCCATAGGGCTAGAGCTGAGTACATTCAGGCTGAGGCTTATGGTAGAGCGGTGTGTCCTGTGGGCATTTATCAGCAGCCCTAAAAGAGTTTTTTTTTTAACACTGGCCAGGCAGAGAGAGACTTGCCTGTGGGCACAGCTGAGGAGAGACTGTGTTGACTGGAAAAACTGTGCCCTGAGCATTTCTGACCCTGCAATGTAACCTATTCACTTCCTAGTAAGCCTCATAACTGTGAGTCTGGTGTCTGAGTTTTGTGTGGCCATTACAATGAATTAATTGAAGCTAGCTGAGTATCGTGCTATGGGAAAGATGGTTGCAGGAAAGATTTCGTAAACATGATAAGGTAGCACCAATCAAAAAGGAAGTAATAAATTTAACAGAGTAAAATTTAGAATTCTAATCATCAAAGCACATAATGAAAAAAGAATGAAAAGCCATGCCAGACTTGGAAAAGATAGTCAATGAAGTCCTGGGGTGGCACTGTGGGTTAATGTGATGAACTGCAAAGTTGGTTTCAACCACAAGGTCAGTGGTTCACGCTCACGAGCTCCTCCTCAGAAATCCTATACAGGGTTGCTATGGGTTGGAACTGACTCGATGGCACTTAACAACAATGACAACAACAACAATAATATATAAAGGCTTTCTACAAACCATTAAGGACATCTGGAATAATCAATATAAAAATGGACAGAAAGGCTTAAATTTGTGTATCACAAAAAGGTGCTCCAAAGGCCAATAACACGGAACTATGTTAGATCTCATTAGCAGTCAGGAAAATATAAAATAAAACATTTGCTACAAGGGAGATACTACTTCATTGCCATGATACTGTTGTTGCTATTGTTAAGTGCCATTGAGTCAGTTACAACTCACAATGATTCTGTATAGGGTTTCCTAGGAGCAACTGGTGAACTTGAACTGCCAGCCTTGTGATTCAAACCAATCTTGCAGCCCAGCACATTAACCTGCAGTGCATTAACCAGAACTCCCTGCCATGATAATTTGTAACATTAAACAAGGATACAGACACCAGGGACTCCCATGCAGTGATAAAGAGATTGTAAATTGGTACTATTGCTTTGGAACAGTTTAGTATTATCTAATAAACTATACCCTATTTCTCAACAGTTCCACTTCTGGGAATATACCTCACATATATGAGTGTTCCTGTTTATAAAGATATATGTGCAATAATGATCAAAGTAGCATTATTCATATTGGCTCCAAATGCCAATCACTAGTATAATGGATAAACTGATTGTATTTTATTTATTCATTGAATTATATTCAGTAATGAAAATACATGAATACCAGATATAGTACTTTGATCAAATATGCAATAGCTACAACAATATGGGTGATTATTATAAGCATAATATTGAGGTGGGGAAAAGTAAGTTTTAAAAATATATAAGTTGCATCATATGATTGACATTCAAATGTTAAAATAGGGAAAATCAACCGTTCCATGTAGAATATGCTAAAGAAGCATAAACATGTAAAACTATAAAGAAAAGTGAGGAAATTATCATTTAAAATGTCTGATACCATCTGTGGTTAAAACAGGAAAAAATGAGGATTCATAATGTTCTCTTAATAGTTCTGGATGGTCATTTCAAAGTATGAGATTTATAATTTTTTGTTAAAGTACAGTAAAATTTTTTGTACAGAAGATTACAGTATAGCTAGAAGAATGCAAAGCTTCAGCCTTATTTAAGAAGGAGTCTCTAAAGAAAACTCAAAAACAACATAAGAGACAAAAAAAAAAACAAAAAAACAACAAGAACTAAGAGGAAATGTAGCCACTGACATTCCAGATACAGCAGACAGTAAATATAATCTAACCCCTTGCCAACTGAACATAAAACATCATCACCTCAGCTTCTTTTACTTGATACATCATGTCTGGCTTTCAGCAAAAAATCACAAGACATGCTAAGAGTAAAAAACAAAACAAAACAAACACACACACACACACAGTCTGAAAATAGGAAGCATTAGAAGCTGACTCAGATATAGCAAAAGTTTGGAAAATTATCAGATCAAAAGTCTAAGATAATTGTAAATAAAATGCTAAAGTCTCTAATGTGAAAAGTGGGCAATATGTATGAACAAATTGGTAATGTAAGCAGATAGAGAAATTCTAAGAAAATTCAAAAACGAATGCTAGAATAAAACATTATAGCAATAAAGAAGGATGCCTTTCATGGACCAAGGAAAGACTGGCCAAGGAAATAATAAATGAGCATGAAGATGTATCAAAATGAATTTCTCAAACAAAAAAAAATAAATAGAAAAATGGAACCGAATATCAAAGAACTGTGAGACCACTACAAAAGGATTCACTACACATTCTGGGAATACCAGAAGGAGAAGAAAGATAGAAAAGAGCCCAAGAAGTATATAAAGTAATAATGGTTGAGAGTTTCTGAAACTTAAGGAGAAACATTAAATCACATATCCAGAATACTCAGAGAACAGCAAGCAGGACAAATGCCAAAAACTATAGCAATGCATGTATCATAGAAAGAAAGAACAAAAATTAAAATATGGAAATTAAGTCATACAAACAAAACCAAAAGATACTTGATACAATCAGATGGCTGTTATTGATGTTAAGTGCTGTCGAATTGGTTCCGACTCATACAGACCCTCTGTAGCGTTTCTGAGGAGCAGCTGGTGACTTTAAACCACCATTCTTGCAGTTTAAACTGACCTTGAGGCCAAATGCTTATCCTATGGCACCACACTAGGACTAATTAACACCAGACAAAATCTATTCTAAGGCAAAAAGCATGGCAAGGACAGTTTTTTTCCCCAGTGGTTGTCCTAGTTTTTCAATATACACTTATAATTAATCAAAATCCACGTACAAATAGTAGTTCTGTATTTTCACATATAATGTACCCATATAATACATACTCATGTATAACATGCACTAAAGAAAGTGCATGTGAGGAACTTGCCTGGTTTGTAAAAATCATATTTGCATTAAAATAGGATATGCTGATTGTGAGTAGTATAAGTACTTATTACAATATTACCAATTCCTTCCTTCCATTATTATTAAAATGCTGCCAGTCTTTTCACTTATCTATAAATTATGTTGTCCTGCCACTTGCTGATCAGTTTGCTGTATTGTGATGGCTTCTGTGTTGCTGTGATACTGGAAGCTATGCCACCAGTATTTTAAACACTAGCAGGGTCAACCAGAGAGCACAGTGGCTCTGTAGGATAAGCGCTGGACTGTGAACCACAAGATTGATGTTTCAAGCCACCAGCTGCTCCACAAGAGAAGGATGAGGCTTTCTGCTACTGCAAAGATTTGCAACCAAAGAAACCCTGTACAGGGTCGTTATGAGTCAGAACTGACTCGACAGCACTTACCAACAACAACAAGGGTCACCCGTGGTGGTTTCAGTAGAACAGTCAGACTAAGACAGACTAGGAGGAAGGAGACCACTTCTGAAATATTAGCCATTGAAAATCTTATGAATAGCAAAAAATATTGTCTGATATATGACCTGAAGATGAGTCTCTCAGTTTAGAAGGCACTCAAAAGTGGAAGAACTGTCTCCTCAAAGCAGAGTTCATCTTGGTAACATGGATAGAGCAAAGCTTTCAGGACCTTCATTTGTTGAGAAGGCCCAACTCAAACAGAGAAAAAACAGCTGCGATAATTCATTAATAATCAGAACAAAGAATACACAAAGTATGAAGCTAGGAAAATTGGAAGTAAAAAATTAAATGGAACACATAAACATCAGTATCCTAGAAACTAGTGAACTGAAATGGACTGATAGTGAACATTTTGAATCGGATAATAGTTTGGTAAGGCAAAAATAGAACATTATTTATATACTGGTAACTACAAATTGAAGAGGAATGTGTCTCATTCATTGTTAAAAAGAACATTTCAAGTTCTCTTTTGAAGTACAATGCAGAGATAGGATAATATCCCTATACCTACAAGGAAGACAAGTTAATACCACTATTACTCAAATTTACATACCAACCTCTAAAGTCAATGGTAAAGAAATTAAAGAACTTCTTGAGTCTGAAATTAATCAAATATACAATCAAGATGCATTGATTATTACTGGTAATTAAAATGCCAAAGTTGGAAACAAAAATAAAGGATTGGTAGTTGGAAAATATGGCCTGGTTGATAGAAAGGATGCTGGAGATCACATGATAGAATTTTGCAAGATCAGTGACTTATATGTTGAAAATAGCTTTATCAACTACATAAAGGTGACTATACATGTGAACCAAGTTAGATGGAATACACGGGAATCAAATTGACCACATCTGTGGGAAGACACAATGCAGAAGCTCAAACAAGGCCAAGAGGCCAGCTATAGAAAAGACCATCTTCAGGCTGAAGCTGAATAAAATTAAAGCAATTCCACAAGAGCCAAAATATGACCTTGAGACTATCCCACCTGAATTTCTAGACCATCTCAAGAATTCAGAGAGCATTTAAAGAACAGATTTGATCCATTAGACACTAATGACTGAAGACCAGAGGAGGTGTGAGACGTCAACAAGAACATATAGTAAAGAAAGCAAAAGGTCATTAAAAAGTGAGAAAAGAAAGAAAAGGCCAAAGTGGATGTTATAAGAGACTCTGAAATTTGTTTTGATTTTAGGAAAGCTAGTGACTGGAAGAAATGGTGAAGTAAAGACTGAACAGAAATTTTAAAAAGGCATCTTAAGAAGACTAATGGAATGTTATAGTTAGAAAACCTGAAGGGAAAAACATGCTCAGTATTTCTCGAGCTGAAAGAACTGAAGGAGAAATATCAAGCCTTGAGTTCTGATATTGAAAGATACTATTGGTAAAATATTGAATGATGCAGAAAATATCAAAAGAAGATGGAAGGAATACAGAGTCACTGTACACAAAGAATTGTTCAATGTCCAACCATTTCAAGAGGTAGCAAATGATCAAGAACTGATGGTATTGAAATACAAATTGTATTAAAGGCACTGGCAAAAAAACCCACAAAAAACAAAAACCCAAGGCTCACATACCATTATAAAATAGACACTTTTTAAGACGAGAGAAAGGAAAAGCCAGAAATATCACCATAAAAAGCTTGTAAGTCTGTCTTCTGCCTATTGTTGTTGTTGTTAAGTGCTGTCAAGTCAATTCTGACCAAAGCGACCCTGTATACGGGTTCCAAGGAGTAACTGGTGAGTTTAAACCACTGACCTTGCAGTTCAAACGACTTTGCAGTCTGATGCATTAGCCCATAGTGCCACACCAGAACTCCTGATTGGAGTACCTAAAATGGGGCTACAACATGCCCAGTGAAGGAGGCTTCCTACGGAGCCTCTGCATTACATAAGACCATAGGTGGAATCCTGAATCCCATCCAGAATCTTCTAAGGTGGGAAATTTCCACTTGAAAGGACAAGCAGACCAGCCTGAAGTGGCTAGAAGAACAGAAGATACTTCTTGAAAGAATGACTTACAGGAAATATACAAAACAATAAGGGCAGTCTAACTGTTACCACAAGAACAAGCAAGTTGCTTGCCCAGGAGACATCAAGGCAAGTGGTCAGGTCCTCTCAGGGCAAACCCCCTTCCAAGACTAAGACTCAATGGGAATACACAAGCAGACTTGCCCTCTGATTGGTGACCATGTTTGTCACTGATAAGGGGAAGTGAGGGAAAAACAGCAATGAAGCTGCAAGCTAAGCCCTACAACGTTCAATAGACTCCTGTGAACCCACATGAAGACTTGGTTGACCAGCAGTGTGGCAAGACCTGGGGACTCTTTGGCCCCAAGTCAGTGACATAGCCACAGAGGACTAGAGTGGAGAGTGAAGCATCCAGTTGATAAGAAACGAGGGCATATGCATAAGAACACCCACACTTGCAGACAATACCCACTTGACCTGGCTTCAATTACTGGATGATCAGAGCTCAACTAGAAGAAGAAAGAAGAGGAAAAAAAGAGTAATCTGATACAATTTGATGAACTTGACCTACACCTATGGATGCAGTAGCTCAAAAGAGGGAATAAATCTTTACAGCGAGGATCATTCCCACCCCCTCCATACACAAAGTAGACAGGGATGGGCAACTTGGACATTGGTTACCCAAAAGTGGGGGGAGGGCTACAAAGGCAAGAAGTGACTGGCTTACAAGCTTTCAAGAAGGAACCTAGATCCTGAGGGCTCCGAGGAAGGTAGACTCTCCACTGAGTAGTATCCAATCTGTTTGGTTGGGCTGATGAAAGGAGATGGGGATAGGTCTCTTGTGGAACAATAGTGAATAACTGTTATCAGGACTGACAGTGAGGGTTGGAAATGTAAAGGTAGACATTTTGCAGCAAAAGGAGGGAAATGATTGACTTTGCAGTCCAGGAGCAGAGGTCCCTGAGACCATCAAAGGAGAAGAACGGAGTGTGGGACCCTACCCAGAGAAACAGTGATGCCAGAGATGGAGGCAGAGATGATGAAATGGAAAGATATAGTGGCTGGGGACTCTAGACCCAGAGAGGGAGAAGGGCTGTGTGCTGACGACTGGGGGGCAGACTTGCAGGGTATACCCTTTGGTTGGTTAATGATGCATGGAGGGGATTGTAACCATGGCAACGAAACAATATACTATAGGATGAATGTAAAGCTAATGTTCTTCCATGTAAACTATCACATATTTCACAATAAAATATCTAAACAAACAAACAAACAAAAACAAGGCTCCAGGAATTAATTGATAGAATACAAATTGAAATGTTTCATCAAACTGATGCAGCACTGGAGGTGCTCCCTCATCTATGCCAAGAAATTTGGAAGACAGTTACCTGGCTAACAGACTGGAAGAGAGCTATAAGGAAAGTGACACAACAAAATGTGGAAATCATCAAACAATACCATTACTATCACATGCAAGTAAAATTTGACTGAAGATAATTGAAAACCAATTTCAGCAGTACATCAATGGGGAGCTGCCAGAAATTCAAGCCAGATTCAGAAGAGGATTTGGGATTAGGGCTATCATTGCTTATGTCACATGGATGTTGGCTGAAAGCAGAAAATACAAGAAAGTAGTTTTCTTGTGATTTATTGACTATGCAAAAGCATTTGGCTGTGTGGATCATTACAAACTACAGATAACATTGTGAAGGATGGGAATTCCAGAACATTTAATTGCATTCATGAGGAACCTCTACTTAGACCAAGAAGCAGTCGTTCAAACAGAACAAGGGATAATGAATGGTTTAAAACCACAATACTTATCCAATCTTTATGTTGAACAATTAATCCGAGAAGGTGGATTAGCTGTAGAATATGGCATCAGGATTGGAGGAACACTCATTAACAATATATGAATGGCAAAAGCTTGTTTGCTGGAAGTAAAGAAGACTTGAAATAATTACTGATAAAGATCAAAGATTGTAGTCTTCAGTTAGATTGCATTTTCATATAAAGAAAATGAAAATCCTCACAACTCGACCAATAAATAACATCATGATAAACAGAGAAAAATTGAAGTTGTCAAAGACTTCATTTTGCTCATATCCGCAATCAACACTCATGGAAGCAGCAGTCAAGAAATCAAACGACATACTGCACTAGGCGAATCTGCTATATAAGACCTCTTTAAAGTGTTCAAGAAAGAAGATATAACTTTGAAAACTAAGGTGCAACTCATCCAAGCCATGGTATTGTCAATAACCTCATATGACTGTGAAAGTTGGGTAATGAATAAGGAAGACCAAGAAGAATCAATGCATTTGAATTGTAGTGTTGGTGAAAAAATATTGAAAGTGCCATGAACTTCTAAAAGAACAAATATGTGTTGGAAGAAGTACAGCCAGAATTCCTCTCACATACTTTGGACATGCTGTCAGAAAGAACCAGTCCTTGAAGAAGGATATCACAGCTGGTAAAGAAGAGCATCAGTGAAAAAGAAGACCCTCAATGAGATTAATTGACACAGTGGCAGCAACATTGGACTCAAACAAAACAATTGTGAGGATGGTACAGGACCAGACAGTGTTTTGCTCTGCTATACATAGGGATGCTATGAGTTGGAATCTATACCTAACAATAACAACAGTGTATGGTTAGTAGTATTATTTTGAACAAATGATTATCTACTACAGCAATTTGTTGTTGTTGAGTGTCATTAAGTTCACTGTTACTTAGACAATGGCCTGGGGTCAAGAGAACAAATTCTAGTTGAAGTTCTGGCATTTAACACTAAAAATTGAATGTTGAGTAAGTCACTTCAACTCGATAGTTCTTATATTCTTTTTATTCTCAATTGTTTGATTGGTTTAAAGAGGGTCCTTCTGTTTAGAGAGGCTCTAAAATGGAGCCCTGGTGTGGCACTGTGGGTTAGTGCGCAGGACTGCAAAGTTGGTTTGAACCGCAAGGTTGATAGTTCAAGCTTACCAGTTGCTCCTCAGAAACCCTATACAGGGTTACTATGAGTCAGAACCAACTCGACAGCACTTAACAACAACAACAGTTGTATAGCAGTGTTTAGTTTTCCACATTCACTTTAAAAAATGTTATGCAGCAATTTGGGAAATTTGTTATAAGTGATTCAGTGAAATGCTGTCTAAATTTCTATTACATGAACAATTTAAAAATAGAGCAATAAAAAATCACCTAGGATCTGGAGGCCTACAAAACAATACTTTTCACTTTTCTAACAGTACTTATTCAAGAAGAAGAATATCTTTTTAATAGCTGTTGAACTGGATTCTCTCAGAACCCACTTTCATCTCTTAGTAATAAATTAGGCATTTTTAGAAACGATATTCACTCCTTCAGTTCATAATCCAGAGCAAATTGAAATAGTAATATAACCTTTGCATTTATGTTTTGTTTTTTTCTAATCACCGTCAAATGAGGTTGACCTCCAGGTTCCATTCTTGGATTGCCAGTGTTCTCATTCAACATGATTTAGCAAAGCAACTTTATCCTTGCTCCAAGTTTCAGCTACCACTTTTATTCTTGTTATTGTTAAGTGCTGTCATTAAATCCTTCCGACTCATAGTGATCCTATGTAGGGTTTCCGAGGAGCAGCTGCTGGGTTTGAATTGCTAACCTTGTGGCTAGCAGTCCAGTGCTAATCCAGAGCACCACACCAGAAATCCTTTTATACGAGTTACTTCTAAATCTTTATCTGTATTTCTAAGTATCCTTCTGAGTTACAGATTTATATGTGTAAAAACCTGACAATACTCTCAGTGTGTCAAACTCTACATGCTTTGAGACAAATTTAACTTACCATCTTCTCTCATGTATTTGGAGTCCTGGTGTGGTGCTGTGGATTAATGCGCCAGCCTGCAAAGCCATTTGAACTGCAAGGTTGGTGGTTCAAGCTCACCAGCTGCTCCTCGGAAACCCTATACAGGGTCGCTGTGGGTCAGAGTTGACTGAACAGCACTTAACAACAATAACAACCCATATATTTACTTCTCCTTCCCTCTTGAATATCTTGGTGATTAGTACCATCAACTGTCAGAAAAGGGGCCAGAGAGAGCCAGATTTATTGGCACCAGAGTCTTAATTTTAGTTTGAAACCAAACCAGCCAAGAGAATTGGGATCATAAAGAGTCAGAGGATAAGTGAAAATTATTAGATTTCAGAGTCAGTCCAGGTAAAACAGCAACAGCAAATCTGGTGAACGGGTTGTCGTTGTAGTCATGATGTGCCTTGGAGTCAGTTCCGACTCATAGCAACCCTGTACAGGGTTCCCAAGGCTGTAAATCTTTATGGGAGCAGAAAGCCTCATCTTTCTCCGGTGGAACAGTTGATAATTTCGAACTGCTGACCTTAAGATTCGTAACCTGATTCATAACCACTACACTACCAGAGCTCCTTGGTGAACTGGAGTAGGGGCAAAAGAGGGAGATAAAGTTAGGTCAAGTCAATGGTAAGAAAAAATGACTTTAATGGGACAAAAGACAGGAGTGAAGTAAGAATGTCCTCAGTGCCAGAGTGTCTGCAGCCTGCCTCTATAGGCTGTCAGCTCCATGGTGACACTCACAGTGCATTACTCTATATCTTGCTCTCTCATTCCTTTGTGTTTTTTCTTCATGCTGTTTATACTTCTTGAAGTGCCCACATTCTTTTCTTTGTCTGGAAATACCTTCTAATCACTCAAAAATCAGCTCAAATATATTCTCCACTGTGAAACCTTGCCTAACACTCTAAAGTTAGTCATTTTCTCCACTTACATCAATTCCATACATCGATATTGTCTATGTTGTTGCTGTTAAGTGCCATCGAGTGGGTTCTGACTCACAGCAACCATGTATTAGGTTTCTGAGAAGCAGCTGGTGGGTTTGAACTGCCAACATTGTAGTTCAAAGTCCATATAGTCTTCACATTTTTTTGTCTGTTTATGTTTTTTCTTTTACTTAAATTTTATTATAAAAAAGAGTTTGACATTACATAGTGGCTTCTGGTTTCCAGAAACAGTAGATTGAATTAGTCAATTTCCTCTGTAGCTAAAAACAATGAAAAATATTATATAACATAAATTTACATATTTAAAAATATAACTTAAAGTATTTTTAAAGTCTCAAAGAAGAGCAATTAATCAAAATCACAAGATGAAAATATGTAATGAGAGTTATATTTAGGGTATCTGATCTTCAAAGGTACCTGTACTGTAAAGGGCTTGCTAGATCTGCATTTGTGTTTCAGTTACACAAGACCAAAGAAACAGAAGTCCAAGCCCAATATCGACCCAAGGTCATAGAGGAGACACCCTCAGCATGAAGTTGGGACACTCAGTATATAGGTAAGACATATATATAGCATTCTCTACCTCAGGGAGCCCTGGGAGTGTAGTGGATCATGAGCTGGGTTGCTAAACTCAAGGTCAGCATCTTGAATCTACCACTAGCTCATCAGGAGAAAGAGGATGATTTCTGCTCCCACAAAGACTTACAGCCTCAGAAACTCTATACAGGGTTGCTATGAGTTGGAATCGACTCAGCGGCGCACAACCATCACCACCACTCCAAGCTCAGGGAATGTGGTAACGTTAGAGGATAAGCATTGGACTACGAACACAAGGTGAGTGGTTCAAATCCACCAGCTTCTCTGATGGAGAAAGATGAGGCTTTCTGCTCCAGCAAAACTCAAAAACCAACTCACAGTTGGTTGCTTTGAGTCAGAACCAACTCAACAGCACATAACAACAACAACCCCAAAGCCAGGGGAGTTAAAAGATTGAATTTTGAATTTAAAGATTGAGCAGAAGACAAAAAGCAAAAAATAATTTTTTTAAATTCCAGAGAAGCTGGCCTCACTGACCAGTTATTTAATAGATATTTGCCTGTATACACATGATCAAAACTCAGAAGTCAAGAAATATAAACATGAAATCGGTTTGAGGTGGTTGCCACTGTTAATACTTTTAACATTCTTAAAAGGAAACATAAATGCTATGTGCTTGAGGGCATATCTAAATTTACCTTGAGAAACTAACAAAAGTAATTTTTCAAGGGCAATGACAAGCAGGAATTCTGAGATTGCCAGACACCCAAAGAGAGGGAACACCATGAATAAGAATGAGAGGGAAAAAATAACAAAAACAGAACTATACTGAATTCCATGAATAGAATTATCTCACACACACATTTGAAACAACTATATACAGAGTCAGAGTACCAAAAGGAAATGGTCGATGTTCAACCACTTCAAGAGATAACATATAACTAAGAACCAACTGTGTTAAGTGTCATTGAGTTGGTTCCGACTCTTAGCAATTGTGTATGGGGTTTCTGAAGAGCAGCTGGTGAGTTTGAACCACTGACCTTGCAGTTCAAACCTATTTTGTGATTCAGTGCTGATTCACAGTGCCACACCAGGATAGGTATTTACCTTTCCTGAAAACACAACTGTGAATGTAGTAGCATACAGCAAGTAAAAATGACAATTTCTTAGATATTCTCAAACATCTTAAGGCAATGAGTTGCTGAGGCTGGGGGCTCAGGCACCATAGTCTCAGGGTATGCCATGGTCAATTGGCATAACAATGTCCACAAAGACAATGTCCTACATCCTACTTGGGTGAGTAGCATGTGGAATCTTAAACGCCCATGAGTGGACATCTAAGGTGTAGCTATTAGTCTCACCATGTGCCGAAGAAAGAAGAGCGATGAGAATTAAAGAGGCTTGGAATCAATTAATCAGACTGATGGAACATGTGAACATCAGTCTCCATGACTCTGAGACCAGAAGAACTAGATGGTGCCCAGCTGCCATTACCAACAGCTCTTAAAGGGTTCACATTAGAAGGTCCCAGATACAGCGGCAGAATATGTGTAACAAAACTCAAAATAATTTTTTTAAAAAAGACCAGCTTTGCTGGTCAGAAAAAGACTAGAAGAACCTGAGACTTTGTCCCTCAACCACCCTTCAGGCCTGAAAAGGAACTCGCCCTCATGGGCCAACTTTTAGTCAAGCAGTAGATAGGTATATAAGGGATACAACAACACTAGTAAGGTATGCTGTCTATAAATGATGAAACAGTCAATCATTCAAAATCAAAAGGGCAACATTTACCTAAGGATGAAGTTGAGAAGGAATGGGAAGGAACCACAGGAAGTGAGATGACTGTTGTTGCATGGAAGGGATTGCAATCATTGAGATGAAATAAAGTGTATGATTTCTTGAATGAGAAACGGATGATCTTGTTTGTAAACCTTCACTCAATTCAAACGCAAAAATAAAGTTAAAAAAAAAAAAAAAAAGAACCAATGTACTGAAGGAAGATGTCCAAGTTGCTCTGAAGGCACTGGCCAAGAATAGGCATTAGGAATCGACAGAACACAAATTGAAATCTTCCAACAAACTGATGCAGCACTGTAGGCTTTCACTCATCTATGCCAAGAAATTTGGAAGACAACAACCTGGACAAATGACTGGAAGAGATCAATATTTCTGTTCGTTCCAAACAGAGGTAACCCAAAGAAATGCAGAAAGCATCAAACAATATCACTAATTTCACACGCAAGTACAATTTTGCTGCAAATAACTAAAAAATGGTTGCAACAGTACTTTGACAGGGAACTGTAGAAATCCAAGCCAGATTCAGAAGAGGACTTGAAACTAGGGATATCATTGCTGACATCAAATGGATCTTGGCTAAAAGCAAAGAATACCAAAAAGATGTTTTCCTGTGCTTTATTGACTGTGCAAAGGCATTTGACCATGTGGATCATAACAAACTATGGATAACATTGACAAGAATGGGTATTCCAGAACACTTAATGGTGCTCCTGAGGAACGTGTACGTAGACCAAGAGGCAGTCATTCAAACAAAATAAGGGAATACTGAATGGTTTAAAACCAGGAAAGGTGAGTGTCAGGGTTGTAGTCTTTCATCATACTTATTCAGTCTGTATGCTAAGTGTTCTGTATATGTCCGTGAGCTCAAGCTGATTGATTGCATTGTTTAGTTCTTCTGTGTCATTGTTTAGCTTCTTTCTGGCATTGTAAGATAAGCAGTAGACTACAAACCACCAGTTGTTCCTCAGAAATCCTTACAGGGTCACTATGAGCCAGAATCAACCTGACAACACTTAATAACAACAACTATTCTTGTGAAAGAAGCCCTGGTAGCACAGTGGATTATGAGCTGATCTGCTAACTGCAAAGTCAGTAGTTCAAACCTACCAGTAGCTCCACAGAAGAAAGATGAGGCTCTCTGCTCCTGTAATGATTTACAACCTCAGAGACCCTATACAGGGTTGTTATGAGTCATAGCTAACTTGATGGCACACCACCACCACTATTACTGTGGAGTTGTTTATTTCTATTTTCAATTCTATTAAAGTTTGATTTATATATTTGGGGGCTCTTATTTTTGGTACATATATATTTATTATTTATTGTTCAGTTGACCCTTTAATCATTATATAGAATCCTTCTTTGTTTCCTATGCTGTTTTTTTCCCCTTAAAGTCTATTTTATCAGCAGTTAATATTGTCTCTCCTCCTCATTTTGATTACTATTTGCTTGACATATTTTTCTACCCTATGATTTATAGTTTACTTCTTTGTTTGTACCTAAGATGTGTCTCTTGTAGACAGCATTATGATGAGTCCTGTTGTCTTACCCATTCTATTAATCTCTGTGTTTTAACTGGTACATTTAATCCATTTACATTCAGTGCAATTATTCATAGGTATGAATTTATTGCTGCCATGTAATTATTCATAGGTACTGTTTTTGTTGGTACTATTGTTGTTTCATTTATTTGTTGTTGTTTTGTTGTGTGTGTGGTACTGCTAGTTTCTTTGCTCCATATACTTTTCTGTGCTGAGTTAATTTTGTTTATGTACCTTATTTCTTTCATTGCTATTGTTACAGTGTTTACTAAATCTTTTTATGTGGGATCCTAGTGTGGTACGTTGGTATAAGCATTGGACTGACTGCTAACTGCAAGGTTGGTGGTTCAAATCCACCAGTCACTCCTTGGAAATTCTTTATAGAGAGAGTTCCTATAAGTCAGAACCAACTTTATGGCACTTAACAACAACAATAACAAATATTTATTATTAAAATTTTTTTTTATCTTGTTGAGAAATTTAGTTGAATTTTTTTGAGATAACTGTATAATTTTCTGTTTTCACCCACATTTAAAACAGTCTATTTTTCTTGAAATCAATTTGATGTCCTCTTCATTTGGAAGTTCTGTAACTATGTTATTTATTTCCTCTTTTTGCTTTGTAGTTGTCCTTGTATATAAATTGATATCAGTCCATTAATTTCTGTTTATCAGGAAATGTCCTATTTTTGCCATTGTATTTGAGGAACAATTTTTGTGAGTATATAATTCTTTATCAGAAATGCTTTTTTATAT
>NW_006408794.1:3216036-3217132 GCF_000296735.1 Chrysochloris asiatica
TGGGTCCCAGATTGCATTTATGCTCTTATCCCTGGATGATCCTAGGGTTCTCTGTTCTGGAATGTAAAATTAACTACTCACCCTTTTATGTTACAAAACTTCTACCTTTACAGTTGTGACCATCGCAATTAGTCATGATAACAACCACTATTGAATCATAAGAATCTTATTCTCATCTCGTTTTACCAAACCTGTCTAGACAAGATGAAAACTATTCAGTGGAGATTCTACCTTTCCCCACTGACACACACTCTGAAACTAAACTCCCTCTTGAAAACTTGTAAGCCAGTCACTTTGTGCCTTTATAGCCTCCCATTTTAGGTAGCCAGTGTCTAAGTTGCCCATCCCTATCAACCCTGTGTGCAGAGGGGATGTGAATGATGCTTGATATGAAGACTTCTTCCCTCTCAATTGGTATTTTGAGCTATTACATCCATGTTGTTGTTGTTAAGTGCCGTCGAGTCGTTTCCGACCCATAGCGACCCTGTACAGGGTTTCCAAGGCTGTAAATCTTTACGGGAGCAGACGCCTCTTCTTTCTCCCGCGGAACAACTGGTAGTATAGTCAAATTCATCAAATTGTATTAATTTACACTTGTTTCCTTTATCATATTTCTTTATCTTTCTCTGTTCAAGTTCTGATTATCAAGCCATCAAAGCTAGGTCAAACGGGTACTATCTGCAAGTTTAGGTGTTCTTGTGTGTCTCCCCCCACTTCATATCAGCTGGATGCTTCATTCTTGGATCTAACCTCTGTGACTAGGCCCTTGTCCATGGGCTTAGGAGTCTTCGGTCTCACCACACGTTGAACCAACAAACAGCCCTTCCTCTTCTCTCTCTCATATCCAGGTCGACGGGAGTCTATGAAACATGGTCAGACTCAGCTCATATTTTCATTGCTACCTTTCCCCCTCTTCCACTCACCAGTAAACTAATGTGGTTGCCAGCAGGCTTATATGCCAGCTCGTGTGTTCCCTTTGAATTTCAGTCTTGGAGGGTGGTTCATCCTGAAGGGACTTGATTATTTGCCTTGATGGCTCCCTGCAAACAACTTGCTGGTTCTTATAGTAGCCAATCAGACTGCTGCTTTTGTTTTT
>NW_006408794.1:3217897-3237502 GCF_000296735.1 Chrysochloris asiatica
CTTCTTGTTCTTGAATTCTGATAATATTTAACTTACTACTATTTATGGTGTCCCACATAATACTTAGGTGTTCTTTATTTTTGCTCTTTTTTCTGATTTTTTCTCAGATTAGTATTGAGTTATTTGCTTCACCTTTCCATTTATTCAATTCTAGTTATTTTGCCCTTTTAATGTGTTATCTATTTCTGAAATCTTGTATTTATCTTCTGGGTTTCTATTTACTGATTTGTATGACTTCTACTTTTTCATTTATTTTTTCAGTTCTTTTAGTGTTTTCCTGAATTCTTCTAGAGTATTGCCCATGTTTTCATTGACTTTATCTTTCTCCCAGGCCATTGGAAATATCATAATATCATTCTTTTAAATTCCTTATCAGGTAGTTCCTAAGCAATCTCTTCCTAGAAATGTTTTCTGGCTCTGTACTTTGGTCACTTGAATTTGAGCCACTCTGTGTTATTTTTATGTATGAATTGAAGTTATCTGTTGTCTCTAAGAAATTGTGGTTTTGTTATATTTGCATTTAACTGGTGACTGCATGTTAATGTGCTTTGCTTGGGTTTTTTGTTTGTTTGTTTGTTTGTTTCATTTTTTGTTGTTGTTGCTTTATTTTATTGTGATATATCAGAAGGAGTTGGGCAGATCTGTTACTTTGCTTGCTAGGTTTGAAGCACACACTCATTACCTGTCTTCTGGTGGGTGTATTAGAGAATGGGATTTTGTACTTAATTCTCTGTTAATTGCTCATAAAGAGCAGTTGAGGGCAAGTTGGACTAGTGCCCAGGTGGTGCAGGACTCTGTCCAGCAAGTGGGGCTTCAGGAGGTGATGAACGTGTGACTAGATAGTGTGGGCATGGTTATTGTCTCCCTTAGTGGGAAAAAGGAAAGTAAGACAGAAAAAACCCCAAGACATAATAATATGTAAATTTTTAAAAGAAAAAAATATGAGGGAAAAACCAACAAGAAAAAGAAAATAATAATGAAAAACATAAATGAAAAGAAAAGAAAATACAAGTGTAGGAAAAAACAATATGAATAAAAAGAAAAAAAAATATATATATATATTTAAACTAGGGAGAGGAAAAAAGAAAACTAAAATGAAAGAAAACAGGGTGAAAGAAAAATAAGGGAAGGGAGAAAATAGAAAAGATAGAGAAAAAGAAAGAAAGAAAAAGGAAACAAGGGAAATAAATAAGTACTCAGGGCACTCAAGAGGTGCTCGTGATGACTGAGTTAGTGATGTGGCCTGGGAACCATGTTCAGGTCAGTGGTCTCTGGTGGCTGTGGAGATCATGGAGGGCAGTGCACATTGTCCCAGGAGTCTCTACCAGCCCAGGGGAGCACTGGGGTATAGAGCTCCTGGTAATGGAAGTAGTTCCACTTCGGAGCATAGCTTGGGGCAGGGTGTTTTGTTCTGGAAGTAATTCCTGATGGCTAAGAAAGTGGTTGGGGTATGGTGTCAGAAAGAGTGTCTGCCTATGGTGTCAGAAAGAGGTCAGTTGGAAGCAGTTACCCAGTCTGTTGTATGCTCTACTGGTCCAAGGAGGTGGTGACTTTGTATTTCCAAATGAGGGGAGACCTAGACCAAACACATCTCTGACCACAGTTGAAGCAGGGTCTAAATAAGGGGGCTGTTATTAGCCAACAGGTGAATTTGTGTGGGGGTTGGCAACACTTGCGATCACCCAGAAAATATGGGGAATAAGAGGAAACGAGGCGCTGATATAGTCCTGGGTGAGTAGAGCTGATTATCATGTCCCTGCCAATTTGCAACATTAACTTCAAAATTCAAAATAGCCACACTGTGTCAAGCCTATTGACATTTATACCCACCCAGGTCACACACATTTATGAGAGGACTTCAAAGGGTGTGGGAAAATTCCATTCTCTTTTAAATTCCATCTTCCTATAAACTTCTTAAAGTCCCCTTGTACATTTCCAATTCTCTTTATCCTCAACTATATTATTTTTTGTTCTGTCAACTTTTATGAATTATATTATTATGACTCCATAAATTCCACTCACTCCCCAAATAAATGAACTTTAATTTCTCAATATGTTCCCTCTATCGATTTCATTTTTTTTTGGTAGATTATTGTTGTTATTATTATTAGGTGACATTGAATTCGTTCTGATTCATAGCAACCGTACGTACAACAGAACAAAATACTACCATCCACATAATTGTTACATTTGAGGCTGTTGTTTCTGCTGCTGTGTCAATCAATCTCATTCAGGGTCTTCCTCTTTTTCATTGACACTCCATTCTACCAAACACAATGTCCTTTTCCAGGGATTGGTCACTTCTAACAAGAGAAACAAAGCGTGAAAAATGAAGTCTCCTCATCCTTGTTTTTAAGGAGCATTCTGTCTGCACTTCTTCCAAGACAGATTTGTTTGGTCTCTTGGCAGCCCCTGGTACTCTCAATTTTCTTCACTAACAATGTAATTCAAATGCATCCTCTACAGTCTTCCTTATTGAGTGTCCAACTTTCATAAGCGTATGAGGCAACTGAATATGTGTGGCTGGATATCTCAAAAGTGTGAGCTGCACAAAGAGAAGTACCAAGAAGTCTGCATGGGAATTTATTCTTGGTCTTTGGTTGAAGGCTGGCCTGCACAAGTATAAGTTGAAACTCTGTTAGACTTAGTAGAGAGCACATACTGTAGGCTAACAACTAAATGGTGATACCAGAAAACATGTTGTACCAGGAGATATTGGCATAGCAACACAGGCAGCGGAGAGACCTCACTGAGAATTCTGAAGCAGAATTAAGATCCCAGAAAGCAGAAACCTTGAAAGTAAGGGATACATACTAGAATAACAGACATGTCCTAAAAATAAATTCTAAACTAAAATAGATCCTCTATAGCAAAGAATAAAACCAAGGCTGACAATAAGAAATGAAAGTACCAATACTTTAGCTGCCTGCCAGAAAAAAACTGAACAACCAATAACGGAAGATAATATAACCCAGATTACCTGCAGAATGCTCAGCATAAAATTAAAAACTACTAGACATACAAATTTTCTGTTCAGCTCTTGTACCTCCTCATTTCTTCCATTTGCTTTAGCATTTGTACGCTGGATAGCAAGTTTCAGTGTCTCTTCTGACATCCATTTTGACCTTTTCCTTCTTTCTTGTCTTCTTAATGACTTTTTGCTTTCTTCATGTATGATGTTCTTGATGTCGTCCCACAACTCTTCTGGTCTTCAGTCGTGAGTGTTTAATGTATCAAATCTGTTCTTCAGATGATCCCTAAATTCAGGTGGTATATATTCAAGGTCATATTTTGGCTCTCATGGACTTGTTTTCATTTTTTTCAGTTTCAGTTTGAATTTGCATATGAATAATTGATGGTCTGTTCCACAGTCTGCCCCTGGCCTTGTTTTGACTGATATGGAGCTTTTCCATTGTCTCTTTCTGCAGATGTAGTCAATTTGATTTCTATGTATTCCATCTGGTGAGGTCCATGTGTATAGTTGTCTGTTATGCTGTCTAAAGAAGGTATTTGAAATGAACAAATCATTGATTTTACAGAATTCTATCATGCATTCTCCAGCATCATTTCTATCACCAAGGACGTATTTTCCAACTACTGATCCTTCCTCTTTGCTCCCAATCTTTGCATTCCAATCAGTGAATAAGGAAGACCGTGGAAGAATTGATGCTTTTGAGTTATGGTGTTGGAGGAGAATATTGAAAGTGCCAAGGGATACCAAAACAACCAATAGATCTGTTTTGGAAGCAGTGCAGCCAGAGTGCTCCTTGGAGGCCAAGATGGCCAAATTTCGTCTCTCATACTTCGGATATATTGTCAGGAGGGACCAGTCACTGGAGAAGAATATCATGTTTGGTAAGATGGAGGGTCAGAGAAAAAGAGGAAGATCCCCAACAAAATGGATTGTCCAAGTGGCAGCATCAATGGACTCAACTGTGGCAACAGTAGTGAGGTTGGCCCTGGATTGGGCAGTGTTTCATTCTGCTGTGCATAGGGTCACTATGAGTCGGTACCAACTTGATGGCACCTAACAACAACAACAGACATGCAAATAAGGAGCTCTGGTACCGTAGTGTCTATGAGTTGGGCTGCTAACCTCAAGGTTAGTAGTTCGAAACTGGCAGCGGTTCCATGGGAGAAAAATGAAGCTTTCGACTCCTGTAAAGATTTACAGACTCAGAAACCCCATACAGGGTTGCTATGAGTTGGAACCGACTCCACGGCACATAACTACCACCAAACATGCAAATAAATAGAAAAATGTGATCTATAGTCATGAGAAAATATATACTTATGGAAAGAGACTATTAGGTGACCCAGATATTAGAATTAGCAAACAAATATTATGAATGCAAGGGGCTTCCAAAAGTTCATGTAAAAATGGAATGAAAATATAACAAAATTATTCCATAAATTTTGTGAAGCCCCTTGAATACATATTTAGGACAACTGCTTGATAATATAATAAGTGGACAAATGGAAAATGTCAACAGAGAAATTTAACCTATGAAATAATAATAAATCTGAAAAGCACAATGTCTGAAGTAAGATGGAAAGAATGGGCTTAACAGTGGGTTATATATAGTAGAAGAAAGGCCACTGAACTAGAAAACAATTGAAATTATTTCATCGTAAAAATGGAGAAAAAAGTTTAATTGAAAAATTAAAGCAACAGAAGGTAGCATTCCCCACTGAATAGTTTTCATCTTGTCTAGACGGGTCTGGTGAAAAGAGATGGGGATAAGATTCTTATGAGTCAATAGTGAATAATTGTTATCATGACTAATTGTGACTGTCATACTGTAAAGGTAGAAATTTTGTAACAGAAAGAGGGGAGTAGTTAATCTTATAGTTCAGGAACAGAGACCCTAGGACCATTGAGGGAAAAGAACATGAGTGGAATGTGGGACCCATCCAGAGCATCAGCGACACCAGAGATGGAGACAGAGATGGGGGCATGGAGAGAGAGAGGAGCTGAGCACGCTGGACTCATGGAAAGAGAAAGGCTGTGTGCTGGTGGCCAGGTGATGGTGACCAGGAGGCAGGCTTGCAGAATATGTCCTTTGGTTTAAATGATTATATATTCCTGCGTGTTTTTGTGTATATCTCCCCCATCCACCAAAAATACAAAACTAAAAAACAGAGGGAATAGAAGCAAATACTGTTGAATGATGATGCACAGAGGCGATTGTAATCATTGCAGTGAAACGAATGTAAAACTGATGTTTCTCCATGTAAACTATCACCTGATTCACAGTAAAAAGTAAAAAACAAAAACAAAAACAAAAGCTTTATTAACTTGTAGGAGGTTATCAATCAGTATAATATATGTGTAAAAGATGTCCTAGAAGCAAAAGCGAATGAATGGAGCAGGGAAAAAAAAATCTTTGGAAAGAGTAAAAAAAATCCCACTGCCATCAAGTGGATTCCAACTCATAGCAACCCATTTCTTCTAACAGCCTCTCACTACCATTTTCAGCAAGGTCAATCACAGCAGGTAATCAATCTGTCAATTACTTTAGAAGTCAAAATGTTATTTTCCAAGCAAATCATCTCATACCTTATGTTTTCTTCCATCTGTAACATTCCTACCTTTTTACACACACACACACATGTGCATGCATACATGTGCTTATACTCTGTCCCAGAAAACTTTTATCTAATTGGTGAATTTACAAGAAAAAAACCTAGCTGGGCATAGTTCAAAAGCAAATTTCTTTCCTGTCTCTTGAAAGTGAACTGTCTGCAGAGAATACACATTCAGACCTTATAGATTCTGTCCTTGCATGAAAGAGGCTTGACCCAGTCCAATATTATAGCCTGTAATAGTAAATATTTATAGTTTATATTAGGAAGGACTCTTACTTACAGATTAAAGGCATATTCATCAATAACAACTTTCTTATAATAGAAGTTACTTAAAATGTATAGAATCAGAGACCCTGTCTGTCAGAATAGGAGTCTGTGTCCTAGTTTGCCAGTGCTGCCATGACAGAAATACCAAGTGTGGTTTAAAAAAAAACACAAAAACCCAGAAATTCATGTTCTATAAATTTGGCCTCTATTCTAGAGGCTACAAAATCCAAGTAGTGGTCTTGGCCATGCTGATTCCTCCCATGGGCCTCTCTGCTAGTTCTGGTGACTTTCACAATCCTTGCTGATCTGCTGTAGATGATGCAATACATACACTCATATTGCCCCTGTGTGTGTCTCTTTGTCTGCTCTACTCTTTTAATACGACACCACTAACAAGTGATCAGGTTTAGGACCCTCTCTTCTGGTATGGCACGAGTGTGGCTCCCGGTGTCGCACTGTAGAATCAGCACTGGACTGTGAACCACAAGATTAGCATGTCAAACCCATCAGCCGCTTCTTGGAAACCCTGTACAGGGTTGCTATGAGTCAGTACTAACTTGAAGGCACTAACAACAATTATTCTTCTATTGGTTATTAATGCAAGAAACCAATTCCCATTTCTAATCACGGTCATATTTACAGGTAGGTATTAGGACTTCCACATAATTTGGGGGCATAATTCATCCACAATAGTAAGCGTAGTGGTTACGAATCGGGCTGCGAACCTTAAGGTCAGCGGTTCGAAACTACCAGCTGCTCCGCGGGAGAAAGATGAGGCTTTCTACTCCCGTAAAGATTTACACCCTCGGAAACCGTGTTCAGGGTCGCTATGGGTCGGAACCGACTCGATGGCACTTAACAACAACAACAACAACAGTAACCAATTATGGGTGAGATTCAAATCATAGTAATACTAAAATGAAAACATCTTAGGTGACAAGAAGACTAGCTTAGCATTTAATCAATTGGTAAGCACTTAGTAAGTACTATTCATATGTTTGGCAGAGTACATGAAAAATTAGCAAGAACTAATTAATCATTTCATTGTAAAGGGCAAATTCCTGTGGAAATTAAATATTTTTGTGATGGAGGGGGGGAAGAGTTGGGAAATTTCTTACTATTCGGTACCATCCAGGAAGCTCTTGCAATGATTCTTTACCTTAACTGACTTAAAATTATATGAACAACTATAAGAAACCCTATGGAGAGTTGATATGAGTAGTAACCAACTCGATGGCACTTAACAACAAAATAGGCATCAAAGAATCAATAAGAGGGCTGTGCGAAGGTAAAAATAATTTGTCAGTTGCTTAAATCCTTTGACTATTTGTCCTTTGGAAAATTGGCATTTGTTTCACATGTTCTAGAAATAAAACTCTTTCATAATTGTTCCTTGCTTTTGCTTTTGTTTATTTTTTATTAAAAAATTCAAACTTTTGTGTATGGTATGTTACTAACAGTTTATTCTGTTGTTTCACAAACTACACAATTTTGGTATGTCTGTTATATAATTTGCTCTTTAATGGTAGCTCTCTAACCAATCTGTCATTTCTTAACATTCAGAGTGAGAACTATGTGTGTAGGTGTATTATTTTCCTTACATTAATAATGAATTTCCACAGCAACATTTAAAAATACCATTTTGTTTAGCTATTTTTCCATTTTATCTGATTTTTGTGTCTTTTAAATCATTGTTGTTGTTGTTTGAATCTCTTCCTGCCTATAATTGTGTGTTATTCATTAATGGTGGTTGTCTCTGGAGATTGGGACTACAGGTGGTTTTCATTTTATTCTTTCTGTTTATCTATTTTTCTAAACAAATGGGGGAGAAAAATCAATGACAATAACAGCTTCCCAGCTCCCCTAAGTGGAGTGGGTTTCCAAGATAGTACACTTCTTTCTTTAGGAGAATTTCCCCCCAATATTGTCTTGTTGTTGTTGCTAAGTACTGCCGAGTCTGTTCCAACCCAGAGAGACCCTATATAAGGTTTCAGAGGAGTGACTGGTGGGTTTGAACAACCGACCTTGAGGTTAGCTGTTCAGTGCCTATCCTACAGCACCATGCCGGACTCCCTCCCTAATATATCTGACTATACTAGGGGCTTCAAAAGGATCGTGGGAAAATGGGAATAAAAGATAATGGTATTTTTCTACAAACTTTTTGAAGGCCCCTCATATTTCAAAGAGTAGATTTTAAAAACTGTTTTGAAAATGCAAACAACTCACACTCGTCGAAATAGCTAAAGTGAAAAAGTTTGGCAATAACAAAGATTGGTAAGAATCTAGAGCAACCACAGCTTTCAGACATTTTCTGATGCAGAATATTTTAAGGTACCATCTACCAAATCTAGAAGCCCAGGTGGTGTTGTAGGATAAGTACAGGACTGCTAACCGTGAGGTTAGCAAGAGAAGCACACTAGTTGCGCCACAGAAGAATGAGGCTTTCTGCTCAGGTAAATATTTACAGCCTCGGGTACAGGGGTACAGGGTCACTGAGTCAGAATCAACTTGATGGCAGGGGGTGGGATCTACCAATGCTACACATCAGCTGACTGTCAGGGAGCTGAGCTGACAGAAAGCTGACAATCAGGAGGACAATAAAAAAAAGTCAACCCTTCAATCACTTACGGCTGTGTATACGCAAGAGGCTAACCCGAAAAAGCATCTGCTCCTCCCTTTTCCGTGTTTCTTCTTCATGGAATGGTGTCAGGCTAGAATCAGCTGGATCCGTGTATATGTGGAAATCTGTCTCGCTACCATGGGAGCCTGGAACAAAAGCCTTCCGTAGTTTTATGGTCTTGAGAGCTAAAAGGTAAAAGAGAGAGGAGAGCTAGAATACAGAATGCTGAATCAGAGTTGGGGAAATAGCTTCACTTTTCCTTCCCCCACTAGGAGGTTTCAGTAGAATCATTAAGGAAGGTGTCTGCTGAAGGCCTACAGTAAAGTGGCATCTGAAATAGAGTTGCAGAGCATGGCTGGCCAGGGACCCAGAGTCCTTGACTGTAAGACCCTTCAGACTGGAATACATTTTGTTGTTCGCCTAGTCTGGTGTGGGAAGGGCTGCTTTCCACCGCCAGGCCTGCTAGGTAAAGCTTTTGTAATTGCATATGGTCAGGCCTGAAAGATCACATGTAGGTTTTGGCCAGGAGCCAGACTGCTCACATACCTTATGACCCTACAAGTGTACTTGTGGGTATATATACCCCAAAGAAATACATATATACGTGCACTAAACGACATGTATAATAACATTCATAATTAAAAATTCATCACAGCCCCAAAGTAGAAAACAACCCAAATGCCCAACAACATCCCATCATACCACCTCCAGTTGGTGTCAAATCATCTCCGACTCATGAGGAACCTATTGTGTGTTGGAGCACAACTGTCCTCCATATGTCCTTTCAGTGGATCATATTTTGGAAATAGATTGTTAAACCTCTCTTTCAAATCACCTCTGGACTCAAATCCCCACCCTTTTGGTTAGCAGCCAAGTGTGTTAACTGTTTGTACCATTCAGGGTCTCCAACAGCATTAGACTGAATAAACAAATTATGATGCAATTTCATGAATAGTATATAGCAATGAGAATGAGTGAACTAATGCTGTATGCAAGTACAGAAATAGACTCTCATTATCGTAATATTCAACTAAGGAAGTCAGAGTACTTTCTGTATGATTCCACTGATATATCTCAACAAACTTGATTCATTGATCAAGATGACTGGCACCGTCAGAATAGTGGTTGTCTGGGAGGGAACACAGGGGCGCCTCAGAGACACTGCTATTGTTCTATTTCTTAATTATGGTAGTAATTATTCAAGTGTGCTCACTTTGTGAAAACTATCAACCTGTACACTTAGGATTTATGTGCTGTTGTTGTTTTTTATTGTTTTAGATGTGTTACATATGAGTAATAAAACACATTTTCTAAAATATGCCACTTCTTATAAGTTCAGTATTCTGTCTAAATAGTCTGGTTTTGATGGGAAATTTGGCAACAATTATGGATGATGGTTGTACAACATGATCACATAATTAAGGCAATTGCTATCACTAAATCATACACCTGAAAAATACTGAATTGACAAATGTGTATTTTTATAACAATAAAAAAGCTCTTGTTTTGAAACGCAAAATGTGATCAGGAAAAATAATTGAAACTTTCTGCAAAATTTTTTGTAAATCTAAAATCCTAAAAGTCTATTTTTTAAAAAATCTAGTTTTTTTCCCAATCTTTAATTATTTTTCTTCAAAATTCACTTCTACTGTCATTAATTTCAACTAAGCATTCAGATCAAGAAGTATGTAATTGATAGCAGCAGCCCTTCCAAAAGCTAATCGAGGTTGACTACCTGGAGTCCTGGTATGACATTGTAGGGTAAGCACTGGACTGCAAACCACAAGGTCAGTGGTTCAAATCCAAGAGCTGCTCCTTGAAAACCCTATACAGGGTCATTATAAATTGTAACACTCGATGGCATTTAATGCCAACAACAACAACTTGTTAGTTAGAGTCAGACTATGTATGACATTTTTATAGACGTTGTTCTCCTGTTGTTATTAAGTGCCACTGAGTTAGTCAGTTCCCACCATAGCGACCCTGTATAGAGTTTCTAAGGAGCAGTTGGTAACCTTGAACTGCCTATCTTGTGATTCAAACCAACTTTGCAGTCCAGTGCCTTAACCTATAGCGCCACAAAATTATATCCTAAAGGGATGTCAAAGGCTATATAAGAATATCTCAGTTGAGCAAGAGCTAAAGGTTTTTATTTCTGATTCATCTTTAGTTTAAAATTTTATTACAAAGTCTCCAAATTCTATACACTATACTTAACCTATAAGGAAATCATAGTACGCTTCCCCTATTTGGAAAAAACCTTGTTAAGTAAGATGCTCAAGGTCTCTCAGCTAATAAATGGCAGATCCTGGATTCAAATTCAGGCAATCTGGCTCCAGAGCTCATAGAACCAACCCCCTCATGAGGTTGTTGTGGGTCTTGATGGTCATAATCCGAGTAAAGTACTTATCACCATGGCTGACTTACAGTATGTGCTCAGTACACGAGTCCTCATCTTATTTTAGCCAAGAAAATGACCAGCAGAACACACCAGAGAGCAATGGTATACATCCCTTAGGGAGTTCCAAAGATAGAATGGTTCCATAAGTCCAATCTTAAGATATCTCCATAAAGACATTCAGAAATACAATAGCTTAGACCCTCCCCCTCTCTCATGTCCTAACTTCTTTCCTTCTTTCTTTCCTACCTCCCTTCCTTCTTTCCCACTTCCTTCCTCCATTTCCCTTTCCTCTACCTCTTTCTCTTACCCTTCATTCATTATCTTTCCATCTTCCTTTCCTGAGTATTTTCATTTTCAATTTAGTGGCAGATCAATGGTCAGAGGGAAAAGGAAGCAGGACATCTGAATGAAACAAGTAAGTTAAGTTTCAGTTGTATCACAGCGTCCACGCAGTTAGAAATGCTGACTACAGATCAAAGCAATACCTCAATGATTGAGTGGATTTTCTAAATTAACTTCCTCATTCTTTACCTCCCTCAGAAACATGTAGTTAATATGGCCTTTATTAAATACTGCTTTGTATTTTGTATGTACATCTTTTTCTTCCAGAGATTTAAATCATTGATAAATTTTGTGAAGTCCTTGATGTAGCTGCTTACTTTGAAAAAGAGGATGCTAAGAGGGTTGTGGATATGGATTCCTGGTGTGGTATTGCAGGATAATGCCCTGGACTGCAAGGTCAGTTTGAACTTCAAGGTCAGTGGTTCAAACCCACCAGACACTCTTTGGAAACCCTAACGGTCGCTATGAGTAGTAATCAACTTGATGGCACTGAACAACAACACTAAGAGGGTTGTGGGAATCCCTGGATGGTACAAATTGTTAATTTTGCTAACCAAAATGTTGGAGGTTCAAGTCAACCAAGAGACACCTCAAAAGAAAGACCTAGAAATCTACTTTTGAAAAGTCAGTCACTGAAAACCATATGGAACAGAGTTCTATTCTGACACATGTGAGTTGGAATGGCCTCAAAAGCAATTGGTTTTAAGAGCATTTTGACCAAAGGGATGGAGTACAGATGAGCCTTCAGAGGCTGGGACACGTTGCTTTAAGATAACCAGGTGGGTAGAATTGGTCTTTTCATTATTGTTAAGCATCATCAAGTTGGTTCCAACTCATAGCAACCCTGTATAGGGTTTCTAAGGCTCAGCAGATGGGTTTGAACTACTGACTATGCAGTTCAAACCGACCTTTCAGTACTGTACTTATCCTACAGCACCACACCAGGACTCTGGTCTCTTCAGTAACTGCCCCCAATCAATGTTTGGAGGGGCCCTAGTACAAGCAAGGTGACATGTGCACATGGTCATGTTTGATTCCATCTCAAATCTAATTCTTAAAAATACTGTTTCTTTTCAACCAAAAATCAGGGGGTGGGGGGGAGGGAGAATAAAGGCACGAGTGACTGGCTTACAAGTTTTCAAGAGGGAGCTTAGACTGTCCACTGAGTGGTTTCCAACCTGTTTAGAAGGACTGGTGAAAGGAGATGGGAATAAGACTTTTGTGGTTCAATAGTGAGTAATTGTTATCAGGATTGATTGCTATTGTTGCAAATGTAAAGGTAGATGTTTTGTATCAAAAGGAGGGGAGTGGTTGATCTTGTAGTCCAGGAGCGGAGGACCCTGGGACAATCAAAGGAGAAAAGTAGAGTGTGGGCCCCTATCCAGAGAAGCAAAGATGCCAGAGATGGAGGCAGAGACGATGACATGGAGAGATGGAGCAGCTGGGGACCCTAGACTCAAGGAGGGAGAAGGGCTTTGTGCTGGTGGCTGGTGGGTAGGCTTGCAGAGTATGCCCTTTGGTTGTTTGAATGGTTATATATGCCTCAGTGCTTAGGTGTACATAAAAACAAAAAACAAAAAACAAAAAAAAACAGAAAAGCAACAACAAAAAACAGAAGGAATGGAAGCAAATACTGTTGAATGATGATGCATGGAGGGGATTGTAGTCATTGCAATGAAATGAAATACAATAGGATGAATATAAAGCTGATGTTCTCCCATGTAAACTATCACTCAATTCACAAAAACTTAAAAAAAAAAAAAATCTGTGTCTTTGGGTTTGACCTTATGTAAATGGTTGAGATGGTGGAACTTTCAATTCAATCCCACCAGTTTATCTCAGAAACTGTATACAGGGTAGTTATGAGCTGGAACTGACATGACACACACAACAACAAGTGGAACAATCAGAAAAAATAATTATAAACTCCAAAGAAAGGCTAAGATTTATGTGAGACCCTATCAAGAAGGATAAGTTACATGTGATAGGAATTCCAGCACAGAAAAAGACACACACACAAAAAAAAACCTCTAGAGAGTATTGCCCACGAGCTGCTGAAAAATGAGAAGATAACCATTCAAGAATTTGAATGAACTCCAAACAGGATAGATACCAAAAGGAAAACACAAAGACACATTATAAACACATTTTTCAAAACCAAAGACAAGGAAAGGATCCTGAGAGCAACTCAGGAAAGGTGAAAATTACCTACAAAGGAGAACTAGTAAGACTCAGCTCTATTTCTCAGATGAAAGCCCTGTAGGCAAGGATACAATGGAATGACATATATAAACTGCTGAAAGAAAAAAAAAAATTGCCAAACAAGAATTTTGGGGGTTGGGGTGGGTGGGAGTAAAGAGTGACCGTTAAGGTTCGGACCATGACTAGGTCTTAGCTAGGCCTATTGCTGTTGCTAAGTGCCATCGAGTCGGTTCCAACTCATAGCAACCCTGTATAGGGTTTCTAAGAAGCAAACAGTAGCTTTGAACCACCAACCTTGTGGTTCAAACCAACCTTGTGGTCAAGTGCTTATCCTACATCACTACACCAGGAACTAGAACTTTGTTTATTGTTAAGGTTTTGTAGAACTAGCATTCGTATTAGGGGTGAAGGATGTGAGAATCAATAAGAATAAAGTAATTTCATGACAAAACCATACAGGCAAAAAGTCATTCAGGTATCATATTTAAAAGTCTGAAAGAAAAAAAAATGCCAACCAAGAATTATATATACCCAGAAAAATTGTCCCTGAAATATGGTGAAATTAAGACATGTCCAGATAAACAAAAATGAAAGAAATTGGTAAAAACAAGACTAAACATACAAGAAATACTTAAGATATTTCTCTGGTCAGACAACCAACAACAGCAGACAACAATCTGAGATTAGCACACACAATACCACCACATTAAACAGATATAAAAGTATCCAAAGGAAAACAAACCTACAAAACCAAATATAGGGAACCAGAGAATTCCATCTCTAAGTGAAGATTATTACAAGGCAAAAATAGGGAATAAATGATGTACCTACAGAAGTTCCTATCTATCAAGTAGATTAAGATAGAACTGACTGTTCTAAATTTGCGAAGAAATTAGTAAATTATAGGATAACCGCAAAGAAAATTAATGAAACTCATCAAAATAAAAGAGAGGAAAATCATATAGATTTAGTAAACACTAAAATAACAGCAATGAAGAAAATGACAAGAAAACCACAAAGAAAATTAACTCTGGACAGAAAAGCATGTGAGACAAAGTAACCAGCAGCGCCACAAACAAACACACAACAAAACGACAGCAATAAATCCAATGAATGTAAATGGGTTAGATACATGAGTCAAGAGAAAGAGAGTACCAGAATGCATAGAAAATAGGAGCCATCAATATGCTGTCTACAACCATCAGCTGGAAAATTGATCCTTATAGTTTTCTGGGATTCTCAAGGGCCAGTATTGAAACACTATCAGAAAAAGGTTTAACAATCAACAGTGTTCATCACAGTGAGATACTCACTAAGGAGCTGAAGCATAAATTTAGGATTAAACACAGAGGACTGTTATCTAAGGGCACTGTGATCTTGCATGACAATGCACGTCAGCACACTTCTGCCCACACTGTTGACACTCTGAGAAAGCTTCCTTTTGAGGTGTTAAAGCATCTTACTCCATTGGACTTCTTTCTGTTTGGTCTCCTGAAAGCAGTCCTTCGAGGATGGAAGATTCTCCTCTGATGATGAAGTGAAGATAGTGGTGCATTCGTGGCTCACACTTCAGCCTAAAACATTTTTTAATAAGGGAATTTGAAAGCTTCCATGAAGTGGATTGAAAAGCATGGAGATAATGTCAAAAAATGATGCATTTGTCTTTTCTAAAAGTTGATTAAAATACATTGTATAGCCAGAGTGCAGATAACATTAAAAAAAAAAAAAATGTTGTCTGCAAAAGACACAGACACAAAGACAAAAATAGGTTCAAAATCAAAGTAGGAAAAAAGATATCAAGTTAATGGCAATCAAGAGTGAGCAGAAGTGGCAATATTAATCTCTGATAAAATAGATTTTAAGGTAAAACCCAGCATAAGAGACAAGGAAGGATATTACATAACGATTAAAGGTCAATTAAAGGTCAACAATAGGAGGTAACTATAATAAGGATCATCTATCATAGTTGTCCTGGTATGGCGCTGCAGTTAATGCACTGGACTGCAAGGTTGGTTTGAACCTCAATGTCTACAGTGTAAGCTCACCAGCTGCTCCTCGGAAACGTTATACAGGGTCACTATTAGCTCTGGTAGTGTACTGGTTACGAATCGGGCTGCTAACCTCAAGGTCAGCAGTTCGAAACTACCAGCTGTTCTGTGGGAGAAAGAGGAGGCTTTCTGCTCCCGTAAAGATTTATAACCTCAGAAATTCTGTGCATGGTCACTATAAGTCAGAACCGACTCCATGGGCACATAACAACAACAACATTAGTCAGAGCCGACTCAATGGCACTGGACAACAACAACAACAACATGCAACCAATAACAACAATAAATGCAACCAATGAAAGATCCTCAAAATACATAAATCAAACTCTAACAAGATTGAAGAGATAAAGAGACAACTCGACAATAATAGTTGTATTGTTGTTTTTAAGTGCCTAGTGATCATGTATAATACAATAATACTTGCTGTTGATGTTAAGTGCAGTCAAGTTGATTTCGACTCATAGCAATCCTGTGTAGTGTTTCCGAGGAGCTGCTGATGGTTTGAACTGTTGGCTTTGTGGTTCGCTGTCCAGTACTTATCCTATAGCACCACACAAAGAGTCATAATAATTGTTGTTGTTGTTGTTAAATGCCAATGAATTGGTTCCAACTCATAGTAATCCTGTATAGAATTTCGGAGTAGCAGCTGGTGAGCTTGAACCTCTTACCCTGTGGTTCAAACTGACCTGCAGTCCAGAGCATTAACCCATAGCACCACACCAGGACTCCACAATAATAGTGGTGGTGGTGGTGGTTATGTGCCCCCTAGGGACACGGTATAGGGTTTCAGAGGCTGTAAATCTTTATGATGGCAGATAACCTCATCTTTCTCAGATAACCTCATCTTTCTCCCGTGGAACAGGTGGTAGTTTAAACTGCTGACCTTGAGGTTAGCAGCCTGACTTGTAACTACTACGCTACCAAAGCTCCTTAAAGCACCACTTTCTATGAAGGCTAGAACAGCTACAAAGAAACTCAGACAATCAGCCAACCTGACCTCATAGACACATACAGAACACTACACCCAACAACAACACAATATGGATTCTTTTCCAGGGCACATGGAATGTTCTCTAGACCATATGTTAACCTTAAAGCAAGCCTCAATAAATTTAAAAATATTGAAATACTACAAAGCATCTTCTCAGATCACAATGCTATGAAATCAACAATAAGAAGATCAAAGAGGAAAAAATCAAACACATGGAAATCGAATGGTTAAAACCTACTGAATAACAGAATAAAATTTAAATGTGAAAAATATTCCTTTGAATCAATGAGAATGAAAACACAACATACCAACAACATCTTTGGCCCAAAATAGAAGCAATACTCATAAGACAATTTATACCAATAATGCACACACACACACACACACAAATAGTGAGAGAGAGAGAGCCTAAATCAACACCTTAAGCAAACACCTTCAAATGTTAAAAAAGGGCAACTAAGTAAGCCTACAGTCACCAGAAGAAAAGAGATAATATAAATTAGAATAGAAGTCAGTGGAATAGTAAAGCAGTAGAAAGGAAAATCAAGACTAGAAGTTGGTTCCTTGAAAAGATTAATAAAATTTACAAACCACTGCCATATATAACAAAGGAAAAGAAGGAGAAAATACAAATAGTATGAATATGAAATTAAATGAGCTAAATTACAACAGAACCAATGAAAACAAGAGGGACAGTAACAGAATACTCAGAAGGCCTGTACTCCAACGGATTTGAAAGCCTTGTTAGGTGCCATTGAGTTGACACTGACTCATAGCGACCAGATGCACAACAGAACGAAACACTGCCTGGTCCTGGGCCAACCTCACAATCATTATGTCTGAGCCTATTGATGCTGCCAGTGTACCAATCCATCTCATTGAGGGTCTTTCTCTTTTTTTCTGACGCTTCACTTCATCAAACGTGATATCCTTCTCCAGAGACTGGCCCCTCCTGATGATATGTCCAAAGTGTGAGAAAAGTCTGGCTATCCTGGTTTCCAAGGAGCACTTTGGCTGTACTTCCAACACAGATCTGTTTGTTCTTTTGTCAGTCCATGGTACAGTTAATATTCTCCCCCAACACCACAATTCAAATGCATCAATTCTTCTAAGGTCTTCCTTATTCACTGTCCAACTTTTACATGAGGTTATTGATATCATGGTTTGAGTTAGGCGCACCTTAGTTCTCAGACTGACATTTTTTTCCTCTTTAACACTTTACAGAAGTCTTGTGCAGCAGATATGCTTTCTCAACCTTCTTCCAATTCTCAATAAGAAGTTTTAATAGAAACCAACAATACCCCCATTCACTGAGTGGATTCTGACTTACAGTGACCACAGAAGACAGAGGGAGCAGACAGCCTCATCGTTCTCTCATGGAGACTGTTGGGTTTGAACTGCTAACCTTGCAGCTAGCAGCCTAATGTTTAACCCACTGACCTCCTTATGGGGTAACAATTCTGTGGTACCACTCATTTGTCAAGTCAATTGTCCTAGTGTTTGGATTAATGGATTAGGTCACTGTTTACTCTCGACAAGACCACATCCTGACTCTGCTCTTTCCCCTTCCCTAAACTGATTTACTCATGTTTTTTGTTTGTTTTTTACAGGTTCTTTCTGTTAAAGCGCTCCCTCAATAAAGCATGTAGCCTGAAACCTTGTCTCAGGCTCTGTTTCTTGGAAACCCAGCCTACGACATTACTCAGTCTATCGAAAGCCCTGTGACACAAGTGCCTACTAAAGTGAAACTTCCACAATAACTGAAATTAGCATGTTCCATGTCCTGGTGTGACGTTGTAGAACAAGCACTAGACCACAAGGTCTGTTTGGAAATGCAAGGTCAGTAGTTTGAACTCAACAGCTGCTCCTTGGAAACCCTATACAGGATTGATATGAGCTGGAAATGACTCAACAGCACTTAACAAGAACATGAGGTCTCCTCACCTTCTGTTCTCCACCCAATTGCCATCCTCCCAGGTGAGCTGAGGGGAGGAGCACTGTAGTTTTATTTTTTGATTGGGTGGTGGTGGTGGTGATGGTTAGGAAGCAATGGCTTTGTAAGCATTTGGGACTTTCTCAGTAGTATACAGTATAAATTTCACTGTCTTTATTGTTATTCACTTTTGTTGAACATATGTGTGAAATGGTGTTGTGGTCTTGTGCCATCAGTTGGTTTCAGCTCATGATGACTCCATGTAATGAAGACTAGAGCTCCAAAGGGTTTTCTTGGTTGTAATCTTTATGGTCTTTTTTTCTATTGTGCCATTGCGTGGGTTCTGAGATAACCTTTGGGCTATCTGGGGACCAAAGAAGGTTTGATATATTTGAACTGTGACACTGGTGAAAAATATAGAAGATACCATGGATTCCAGAAGATGAACAAATCTATCTTGGAGGAAGTAGAGCTAGAATGTTCTTTAGAAGGGGGATGGTGAGATTTGATTTCACTTACTTTGGACATGCCAGCCAGAGGGACATGCTGGAGAGGGACATGCTTGGTAGAGGATCCATAGGAAAGAGGGAGACCCTCAATGACATGAATTGACACCGTGGCTGCAACAATGGGTTCAAACATAACAATTGTAAGGATGGAGTAGGGCCAGACAACATTTTATTCCATGTACATAAGATTACTATGAGTCTAAGCTAACTTAATCACACCTAACACAAGGAGCTCTGGTAGCGTAGAGGTTATGAACCCGGCTGCTAATCTCATGGTCAGCAGTTTGAAACTACCAACTGTTCCGCGGGAGAAAGATGAGACTTTCTGCTCCTGTAAAGATTTACAGCCTCAGAAACCCTGTACAAGGGTAGCTTTTAGCTATGAGTCGGCACCAACTCCACAACACAGAAGAACAACAACAACTCAAATGTATATGATATAGTATGTTGTTGTTGTGAAGTGCCATCAAGTCGATTCCGACCCATAGCAACCCTGTGTAGGGTTTCCTAGGAGCAGCTGGTGAGCTTGAACCACCGACCTTGCAGTTCAAATGACTTTGCAGTCTGACACATTAGCCCACAGTGTCACACCAGGACTTAGGCTGCCTGAAAATACTGCTTTTTAAAAAATGTATAATACAAGGCAGTCTTCAAAAATATTTCTGAATATCTCTAATTTACCATTATAAAACCATGCTTGGAG
>NW_006408794.1:3238071-3246934 GCF_000296735.1 Chrysochloris asiatica
TTGGATACTTTACTTTCAGAGAAAGACTTTAACTATAACAGAAATGCAAATGTACATAGGTTTCACCCAATTTAGTCATATTTTCATGAGATAATTCTACAATGATGTAGAAAAACAGTGTCACAGAAATGTTAATGCTCTCTTGTTTGAATAGAGTAGTTGCTTAAATGATCTCATGCTGATTTCTAAGTGTTAATTAATTAAGCCCAAACTGTATCAGCTATTTATTTCCTTTGGGTTTTTTCTTTAAATTCAATAATCTCAGCTGAATTTCTGATAATATGGTAAGACCAAAATAAAGTATTTTTTAAAAAACCCATAAAACCTAAGTTGCTTTGCATAGTTCTGTATAAAAATTGCAGCTGAGAACAATTAATAATGCTATAACAGGATTATAAACCTACCCCTCTTTCCCCAAACAGGATTTATATGAGGGGTCTTCAGAAAGTTCATGGAAAAATGGAACTGAAAGATAATGGAATTTTTCCACAATTTTAAAGTCCTCTCTTAATGGAAGGACCCCTGGTGTGGCGCTGTAGATGAACAATGGACTGGAAGGTCAGTGTGAACCACAAGGTCAGCAGTTCAAATTCACCATTTACTCCGTAGAAAACCTATACAAGGTCGCTTAGAGTAGGAACCAACCCAACTGCACATAACAAGGCATTGTAGAACTCTTGAATATTTCACAACCAACCCTTCCTAATTGATAACTGTGGAAAAGGTAAAATAGTCACAAAATTTGTATAAATAGGAGAGAACGCAGCATGAAGAAATTCCCTATTTATCTGATAAGGAATGAAATAATCAACTCTTATCAGCAACATGATTTACAAAGTAAAGGTGCAACTCTGAGATACACTTTGGCAAGGGGAGAGATTAACTAGTATTTCCTTTCCTTGAGCTATCTCATTAATAAATAAACCCTCTCTGCTTTGCACTGATACCTTTAACCTACTGTGATTTAGCACATTTCTTTATTACTCTCTTTCTCCCCAACCCAATTTTCTGCAATTTAGAGCCCATCTACATGTGTGTTATTCATTTTTCACTAGTTAAAATTAGCTTGGAATTCAATGAAACAACAAAAAAATTGAGGCAAGGTCCTAGAAGGTAAATATATAGTGGCAACAAATTATCCACCAGCAGACAATAAAGCAAGATCTAGAAATAAGGACCCATTTGTATGTTATTTAGCGTGACAATTAATGAATTGTTTTATTAGATTAGGAAGCACTGGTGGCACAGCTGTTAAAGCACTTAACTGATAACTTAAAGGTCTTCTGTTCAAATCCACCAATTACTCTATGGGAGAAAAATGTGGTAGTCAACTTTCATATTGCAGCCTTGGAAACCCTATGGGGCATTTCTACTGTGCCCTACAGGGTCACTATAAATATGAATTGGCAGAGGGTTTTGTTCTGGTCATTAGATTTATGCAGTTTCCCCTAAGTAGAGCTCAAAACATTGTTTTCAGGATTTGTCTATGTAAAACTGTCAAGTAGCAAATAAAGCTTAAAATGTAACTTTTTAGTGTCTTTTCAATTTACTTACCAAAACAAACAACCAAAAAAACAACCAAAAACCTGTTGCCATTAAGTTGATTCTAATCAGAGCAATCCTGTAGAATGGCTTCTTAAAGACTGCACATCTTTAGGAAGATGACTGGCACATCTTTCTCCCAGCTAGGAGGTTCGAACTACTGGAATGTCAGTTACAGCTGAGTTTAACAACTACGGCCCCAGAGCTCCTTTTCAATCAGGTAGCCCCCAAACTTTTTAACTACTGTGGTAATATATGTTGTTATTGTTGTTAACTGCCGTGGAATCAGGTCTGACTTATAGTGAATTTGTATAAGGATTCCAAGGAGTGGCTGGTGAGTTTGAACCACCAACTTTGTAGTTCAAACCGACCTTGCGGGCCAGTGCTTATCTTCTGGCACTACACCAGGACTCCTTGTATAGAGTTTCTGATGAGTGGCTGGTAAGTTTGAACTGCTGACCTTTTGGTTGGCAGTCTAACACTTACCCTACAGTGGCACACCAAACATTTGCCATTTCAACCATTAAAAAAAAAAACTTTCATTGTGACTTGAGTGAAGGTTTATAAAGTAGACTATTAGTTTCACTAGCAGCTCTGGTAGCGTAGTGGTTACAAATCTAGTTGATAATCTCAAGATCAGCAGTTTGAAACTACCAGCTGTTCCGCAGGAGAAAGATGAGGCATTCTGCTCCTGTAGAGATTTTCAGCCTCGGAAACCCTGTACAGGATCATTGTGAGCTGAAACCCACTCCATGGCACATAACCACCACCACCACCATCAGTTTCACATTCAACAATTCATACACAGTTTGTTTCATTTCATTGATTGCAATCCCTTCATTGTAATATCACTCATCAAACTCCCTCCCAGTGCTTCTTGTTTCCATTGATTCTTCTTTCCTAACTCTTCTGAACTTTGTCCTTGGATAAACGCTGCCCTTTAGATCTCAAATCATTGATTGTTCTAAGGTCACTAGTGTTACTGTTCCCCTTATAGATCTATGTGTTGTATTTCAACCATTTTTGGTGGTGGTGGTGGTTATGTGCAGTGGAGTCGGAACCGACTCATAGCGACCCTGTACAGGGTTTCCGAGGCTGTAAATATTTACAGGAGCAGAAACTTCATTTTTCTCCTGCTCAACAGCTGGTAGTTTCGAACTGCTGACCTTAAGGTTCGCAGCCTGATTTGTAACCACTATGCTATCAGAGCTCCTTTTTTAGTGCACAATTAATTGACACCTATGTTCACCGTGTTGTACAATCATCACCATTATCCAGCATCAGCGAGCATCCCTGCCTCCTTGCAGGCTGGGAACCATGATGGGGAGCCTTATCCAGCCCCCACTTTTATTTCCTCCTGCCCACCTAAATCTGTGGCACTGTGTTTCAGAAACTGTTATGTAATGGCTGGCTTATATGAAAAATTAAATCTTGCAATTATGTGACACTATAATGGACTGCTAACTGCAAGGTGATCCGTTCAAGCCCACTGGTTGTTTCCTGGGAGACAGAGGTGGCTTTTTACTCTCGTTAAGATTTACCGCCTAGGAAACCCTATGTTGTTATTGTTGTTAAGTGCCATTGAATTGGTTCTGACCCATAGAGACCCTGTATAGAGTTTCCAAGGAGTGATTGGTGAGCTTAAACTACTGACCTTGCAATTCAAACCGACTTTGCAGTCCAGTGTATTAACCCATTAGCTGTAATCAACTTGATGGCAATGGGTTTTCTTTTAATGTTAATGGAATTCCTGAGTTAATGTTCTCACTTGTGAACTGAAAGGTTGTCAGTTGGAATTCACCCAGGGTTACATTAGAAGAAAGATCTGGTGATCCACTTGAAAAATCAGCCACTGAAAACCGCACATAGCATACACAGTCTTTCTTCAAAACAGTGGGTTTTCATGAGTTGGAGTTGACAAGTGTTAAGAGATGTTAATGATTGTGTAATACCTTCCCAAGTGACACACATTTGTACAGTGGTATTCTGAAGATAAGTAACTGTAATTAAAAAATGTAATTCTAAATTTTAGGGCCTTGGCACACAGCTCTTAGAATCTATTCAGTCAATTCTAATAAAAATCTATTAGGGTCTGGGCGGGGCTGATGAAAGGAGATGGGGATGGCACTCATGTGTTATCAGGACTGACTGTGAGGGTTGTAAATGTAAAGGTAGACATTTTGTAGCAAAAGGAGAGACGTGATTGACTTTGCAGTCCAGGAGCCGGAGGTTCCTGGGACCATCAAGGGAGAAGAGCGGAGAGCGAGACCCTACTCAGAGAAGCAGTGATGCCAGAGATGGAGGCAGAGACAAAGATGTGAAGAGATGGAGCGGCTGGGGACTCTAGACCCAGAGAGGGAGAGGGGCTGTGTGCTGATGACCGGTGGGGGGACTTGCAGGGTTGATGATGCATGGAGGGGATTGTAACCATGGCAATATATATGATAGGATAAATGTAGAGCTAATGGTAGCGTAGTGGTTACGAATCGGGCTGCGAACCTTAAGGTCAGCGGTTCGAAACTACCAGCCGCTCCGCGGGAGAAAGATGAGGCTTTCTACTCCCGTAAAGATTTACACCCTCGGAAACCCTGTACAGGGTCGCTATGGGTCGGACCCGACTCGATGGCACTTAACAACAACAACAACAATGTTCTCCCTTGTAAACTATCACATAATTCACAATAAAACATTAAAAAAAAAATCTATTCGGCATCCTAATGCCCTCCCTGACATATGTTTGAACCAGGTTTTCCTATCTGGTAGCGTAGTGGTTACGAATCGGGCTGCGAACCTTAAGGTCAGCGGTTCAAAACTACCAGCCGCTCCGTGGGAGAAAGATGAGGCTTTCTACTCCCGTAAAGATTTACATCCTCGGAAACCCTGTACAGGGTCGCTATGGGTCGGAATCGACTCGACGGCACTTAACAACAACAACAAACACACATAAGTCTAGCAGGATCTTCACTAAATCACAATTCCTTGAGGGTGGTATGAAATGACAGAATAGAACAGAATGAGATGATGTGTAAGTTTCTTCTTTTCCCTTGTCCCAATGCTACATGGTACTTTGAGAAACAATATATTTATTGTGTCATTCAACACAGTGGGAGAACTACTGATAAACCAGCCAGCTAAAACTCACAAAGAAATGAATAATCCCAGGTAGGACGTGGCAAATGCAGATAAAGAGGTATGCAATTACAGAATTGGGCAAGAATCTTTCAAACCTGATTAGGGAAAGCTTCAAGGAAGAAGTAGTGTTTAAACGGAGTCTTGAATGGGTAAAATTTGATGTGTGGCTATGAGTGGACTAGAGAAATAAGGAAGTGGGGAGATGACAAGAAGAATGAACATATCAGCAAAAAGGAAGCTACATGAAAGTGGATATTATCTTAGTGATGCTGTACCAAAAAATACTTTAAGTAGGTGACTGTAAAGACAACGGACCAGGACCAGGAGGCTAAAAGTTTGAATTCAGGGCAAGGCTCTAGGGGTTGTCTTTATTTATTTCAGCTTTTAGTAGCTAGCAGTCCTTTGTACTCCTAGGTTAGTAGGTGCATCTGCCATGCATGTCTGTCTTTATACTATGTCCTCTTCCTGTGTGTGTCTTCTGTATCTATCCTGCTTGTTTTATAACTCAGAAGTGATAGCTTAAGGGCTCATCCTACTCTGCTATGGCTTTATTAACATGACAAAAGAAACTCCCCATTTTCAAACAAGTAGAAGGGTTAGGATTTCAACACAAATTTTCAGGGGCACAATTCAGTCACTAATATTCATTTTTGGTCAGTTGAGAAGGAGAGCAGTGAAACAGGAAATTTTGTGCCAAGGTCTGTGCCATTTTCAGTGTCAAAAGAATTTCTTTAGTTTGTAGACAGAGATCATTATATATTTTAGAGCAAGGGGTTTGCAAACTGGTCAGAGAGGTACTTCCTGAAGTGATTTGGTAGCAGTGGTAGGGAGGATTGTTGTTGTTGTTGTTAGATATCAAGTTGGTTCTGACTCACAGTAACCCGATGTATAGCAGAAAGAACTATGGCCTGATCCTGTACCATCCTTACAACTACTGGTATGTTTGAGTCCATTATTGAAGTCACTGTTGAGGTTGAGGTTCTTTCTCCTTTTTGCAGAGCCTGTACTTTAGCAAGCATGTTATCAATACTGGTTCCACCCAATAACATGTTCAAAGTATGTGTGAAAAAGTCTCGCCAGCCTTGCTTCAAAGGAACATTACAGCTGAACTTCTTTCAAGACGGATTTGTTTGTTCTTTTGACAATATTGGTATACTCAGTATTCTTTGCCAATCATAATTCAAATGCATACCTTAGTCCTCAAAGTGACATCTTGGTTTCTTGACTTCCATGGGTGTTTATTGTAGAATCCTTGACAAATTCAATCTTGTCTCCTTTTATGATGATGTTGCTTATTTATTTTCTTTATGTTGAGGTGTAATCCACACTGAAGGTTGCAGTCTTTGATCTCTTATTAGTAAGTGCTTCAAGTCCTTGTTGCTTTCAGCAAGCAATGTTGAAGGTTGTTACTCTTCCTCCAATCCTGATGCAGTATTCTGCATATAGCCCAGTTTCTCAGATTATTTGCTAAATATACAGATTGAATAAATAAGATGAAAGGGTATAACCCTCAGGCACATTTTTCCTGATTTTAAATCATTGCAGATCCCCTTGTTCTGTTAGAACTGCCTCTTATACAGGTTGCAAATCATCACATTTAAGTGTTCTGGAATTCCCATTCTTTACAATGTTAACCATAGTTTGTTATGATCCACACAGCTGAATGATTTTGTGTAATCAATAAAACACAAGTTGACACAAATAGATACATGCACACTCCTGTTCATCACAGCACTAGTCACAATTGCAGAAAGGAGGAGACAACATAAATGCCCATCAATTGAAGAATGGATAAACACATTTTGGTACATTCACACAATGGTATACTAAGCCATGTTGAGAAATAATGACGCATCCACTGACACCTCATCATATGGATGAACCTGGAGGGCATTATGCTGAGTGAAATTAGTCAATCACAGAAGTACAGATATTGCATGAGATGGCTTTTGTAAAAAGCCAAGAAAAGATTTTCACATCAAAAGAAACACTTTGATGGTTACCATGAGTGGGAGGGGAGGGGGAGTAATTCACTGGTGAGAGGGTAAACACATGTTTACTTGGCTGAAGTGGAAGGCAATACACAACAGGAGGGAGGTTGGCAGAAAAACAATGAAGGCAGGGGATGATACAAGAACAGGTGAATACTGTTTATATACATAATCCTGCAATAGTGATGTATGGGTTGTTATGTGCTGTGGAGTCAGTTTCCGAGGTTGTAAATCTTTACGGGAGCAGAAAGCCTCATCTTTCTCCCGTGGAACAGCTGGTAGTTTTGAACTGCTGACCCTGAGGTTAGCAGCCCGATTTGTAACCACTACGCTACTAGAGCTCCTTGGTATATGGGTAGAAACATTAATTGATACAAGCTGAACAGGTGTGGGAGGGAGAGTGGGAGTATACCCACAAACATATAAAGGTTTGACGGAAGATATTTGTATATGAATGTTTATCTTTGCTGCTAACATGTCCATGAATGTGGTGGAGTGTAGTTGTTGTTAAGTGCCCTTGAGTAGGTTCTGACCCATAGAGACCCTATGTAGGGTTTCCGAGGAGCAGCTGGTAAGTTTAAACCACCGACCATGTGGTTCAAACTGACTTTGCAGTCCAGCGCATTAACCCACAGCGCCACACCAGAACTCAGAGTTGCAATAAGGGGATTGAAATCGAGATGAAATGGAGTACGTGATCTGTCTAACGTGGGACCGGTGGTCTGCTCTGTATACCTTCACTCAATCCACAATAAAAGTTTAAAAAATAGTAATGTAAAATGGACTGCTTTGACATGGTTGTATTCCAGGACCCATGGTTCTTTAGGGATGGCCTAAATTGTTTACAAGTGTTTTGAACTCGAAGGAGTTTCTGTTAAGAAATAAAGTCTATATTTTTGTTCTTAAAAAATAATAATAAAAAATAAAACACAGGCAAACAACTTTTTTGTACTCTCTGCTTTCAGTCAAGCTTCAGCAAAATTTTACTAGAAGGAATGAATCCGTGGCTATGTTTTGGAGACTGGAATTTGATCCTGACTCTGTTGCATTTTGTATCTCTCACTTGCTTCATCTATAAAAGGAAGGAACTGGCCTAAAGAATCTCTAGAGCTCTCTAAAACTTATATGACGAGAAAGGAAATATTGTGGTGGGCCCATAGCATGTGTGACAGCATCCATGGGATTTGAATATAGTCTTGGACTAAGGACAGTGCAGATGCCATGCTCTTGTCGTTGAGTGCCGTCGAGTCAGTTCTGACTCATAGCAACCCTGTCTAGGGTTTCTGAGGAGCAGCTGGTGCGTTTGAACTGCCAACTCAACCTTGAGGTCCAGTGCATAACCTGCAGTGCCACACCAGGATTCTGATGCCATGCTTTAGGGCACTGCATTCAACAGAAAACAGCAACTTTTTAAAATGCATGTTATTGTTGTCGGTTGCCTATTTTTCTTCTATAATTTCCTACTCAACAGGACAGATTTATTTAAAGACAAGGGAACATTGATGGTTCAGTTGCAAAATTCTTGCCTTCCACATGGGAGACCTGATGTTAGTCCTGGCCAAGGTCCCTCCTGCACAGCTATCACCCATCTATCAGGGGAGGCTTCCATACTGCTATGATGCCAAACAGGCTTCAACAGAGCTTCCCGATTTACATACACTAGCAAGAAAGGACTGGCAATCTACTTCTGAAAAGCATTCCATGAAAACCTATGGATCACAATGATCTGATCCACAACCTATTGCACACGGCTAGGCAATGTTTTGTTCCATTGTGCATGGGTTGTCATGAGTTGTGAGCCAAGTCCATGTCATCTAACAAGATAGAAGAGATATGTCAGAAACTTTGTAAGTTGTCCTGACTGTCAAAACAAATGAAGACAAAGAGGCTCAATTTTTGTCTGCAAGAAGCTTCTTGTTGTTAAGTGCTATCGGGTTGATTCTGACTCAAAGCAACCCTATATAGGGTTTCCAAGGAGCAACTGGTGGGTTTGAACTGCTGACCTTGTGGTTCTAAGTCCAATGCTGATTCTACAATGCTACAGTCTAAGGAGGACGGTTTAAATAAACAGAAGATTAAACATGATGAAAGCACTAAGTAGGAGATGCACACTGAGGGAAGGGGTAGAGATTTTTCTTGATTGGAAGGGGCATCATTACTCTTTGGAAATCCTAGAACCCACTCATTTAACATCCCCC